>NC_061118.1:7205166-7505166 GCF_002878395.1 Capsicum annuum | reverse complement strand
TTTGAAAAAAATATGATGACTCATGGCAAAGGCTACTTATGATCCCTACCTATTGGTCATAGGTAGTACTTATAGGGGTTGTAGGTAACCTTGTAAGTACTAGAAAAAAGAACTAAAGCTTCAATTTTGATACTTAAGCCTCTTACTACCCGCTAGGTTCTACTTATGAGGCCTTAAGTGGCTTCATACGTGTCCCTCTGAGAGTGAGTCAGATTTTCCCAAAGAATTTTATCCTACACAACCATATGTTTAATTTTTAGCCCAATATCATACACTACAACATGGAAAAAATTTAAGTTCAACAGGTATGACCATATTATACAAATTAAATCACTTCTACTTCCAATTTCTTTGTGATTATAGGTACCAAACAGCGAATCATGCAGTAATGTTATTTGTACCACTTTTGAGATCCACATATTTCAATAATTATACAAATTTATCAATTTAATGATTACTTTACATGTAGTATAAAAATGAAAGTGCAAGGAAAAAGTATTAAATAAGTTGAATCCATAAAATTCTTACCTTACATATGGATTTGTGGAAGTAGAAGATGATTACTCTAATATTAGCCCTAGATTTTACTAACTGTGCGTGCAATTGAGTGATAGGGGAGGGGTTTGCCTTTAATAAAGAAAAAAATAGAAGTGTGAGAGATTTAAGGGAGTGGGGATTTTGAATTTGGAAAGGTGGGGTAATGGGTCAGTTTTGGGGTTTAAAGGGTGTTGGTAGGAAAGTTTAGTCGGATCTATATAGGTCCAACCCAGACTTTGAAATTAACCCCCAAAATTCTTTGAACACTTACGAGGATACTTACGTTCTATAAGTACTACTTACAACCCCTATAAGTGGGTCCATAAGTAGGCCCCACAAGTTTTTTTCACGACCCAATTTACGAATCATGATGGCACCTACCCTATCTTGCCAGTAGGTAAGATTAATCATAGCCCAAAGCTTGATACAATGGGCTAACTTTGTGGAAAATGGCCTAAAAGCAATTAACAATTAAAGACTTAAATAGCAATAATGCCGTCATAAAATTCTAATAGATAGATAGGAAATCAACAACCATCCCAAGACTTAGTAATGTCGGTACAAAAGCTACTATAGTGAATTGTGAGTAATAAATAGTGAATTTTTTTTCTCGAAAATGAAAAACTAGACACAGATAACTAGAAGGAAAAAATGGTAACTTTAACTCCAAGAGGTCACCAATCTTCGAAATCAACCCTGTACGAACATCAAATCAGCGGCGGCAGCTAGTACTCAGATCTACACCAAAAAGGTACAAAAGGGTAGTATAAGTACCCAAACCATGGGTTCTTAGCAGGCATCTGTCATGACCTGAGACTACCCCCTAGTCGTAACATGACGCTTGGAACAACAAATGATCTTAAGCTAACCTATGAATTGGCATACTATTGAGAAACTGATTTAATATGTATATAACAAAACATAATGTGCTGAGCGGAGGCATAATAATGAGAAAATCTAATTGAATGTAATACTGAATGACTTTACAACATGGTAAATCTAATGAAAGAACTTGATTTACAAAAATATGACTCTGACTGAATATTTGTGAAACCTATACTATACTAACTGTACATAGCTGAGACATGCCTTCAACTACAACAACTCAATACATATAAATAATCAAATAAAAGTACATGAACTACTACTAACTGGAGTCCCCAAAACAAGAAAATTCATCACCCGCTGGCTGGAAGCTGCAAGCTATCTAATTATGTCGTATAGGCTACAACTGGTACTTATATTATGAGATAATATAGCTCATAGACATAAATGTGGATCAGTACTTTGGAATGTACTGTGTAAGTGGGGGTGAATGCAATAAGTAAAATTGATTTCATATATAACATTAAAACATGTATGCTAAGTGCAAGAAGACTCACCAAGAGACTGAAGTAAACTAAAAATTGAAGTATCATAAAGCATAAGTAACAAAAAAAATCTGATAAGTTCATGAATCACTACACTTAGTTACTTAAATCTTTACTTGTGTAGGATAACTAGAACTAAAGTTGGGAAGCAGCAAAACATAAATACTGTATGTAAATCTCATGTAAAATCGAATAGACTATAAAACTAAATGGAGGATCATGCATGGGTACTGAACGTGAAAAATAACATGAACATGTAAAACTGAGAATGCAAGACCAAGAATAAACATGATTCTGAGATAATTTGTAATGTAAAATAATAAAATCCAATAACTGAAAATCTGTATGCTTTGGTCAAGCAAACATGAGCTGAGACATACTAAATACTGACTAAAATAGTGGGAGGTATAATCTAACTGACATGCCCCAATTTGAGATAATTGGGGTCTAACCTGTAACCCTAATTAGAAGGGTATCACTACCGTGCCTTGGGTACTAAAACTGATTTTGTGGATCCATTAAACTGGTGTCCCAAAAGACTAAGGATTCACCCTCTACTGGTAGGTGCTCTCATGAGATATGTGTCAACCCTTAAATGGAAGAAATACATCTCAAACCTATGCTGGCTATGTAGTTCTGAAACTCAAGGACTGCTACTAAAGGTCCTACCCTCAACTAGCAGGTGAGCCCCCATTCCTGGGATATCTCGGTGCTAAATCCTACTCCCAACTGAACTAGTACTGGTACTGAATTGATGCATGCACTAATAACTGATAATTGATAAGCTTAGTTCATGGTATTCTGAAAATAATAATGCATACGGATTCTGAGGTAATTATAACCTATGAACAGATAATGCTCAACATGATCATGGTGTTCTGAATATGATATTAAAGCCATGGTCTAACAAACTTGTTACTTGAAAAATGGAAATGATTTAAAATGCATAGGTATCAAGTGTTCATAACCCGCCAACACTGAGTGATAGTAAAAATACGATATTAACTTGAAATACTGTAGTATGTAATCATGGTTCAAAGACCCAAGCCATAGACATTTCATCAAACATATGAGAATTATGAACTTGAACATGAAAATGTCTTAAAACATGGGAAAATAGCATTGTTACATGTCTAAGATCATAAATTAATAATATAACATGAAATTCAGTTGAATAAGACACCGGCAATTGAAATTTAAAGCATGAGGCAATCTAATCTTTCATTAGATCATACATGGGCTGAACTGAATTTGAATTACCAAGGATAAACAAGAATTAAACTCATCTTGAACATATAAAATACCATAGTAAAGGAAAACTCGATAATTTAATTAAAAGCGAAGGTTTTTTGGCACAATGGGTGAAAGGTACCCATTGATGAACGCCCACACACCTTAATTGAACAAATTCTTGAAGAAACTTGAAATTGGAACTTGAACCCTTGAATTCTTGAGGAAGAAAGCTTGAATCTTGAGACGAATGATAAACTTGTGAAAGAAACCCTATTATTTATGTTTTCTTCAAGATTCTTGAACTTGGAAGCTTAAACTCTTGATTTCTTGGTGAAAAAGTTTGATTTTGTTCTTGGGGAGGATGAGGGTTTACATAATGGTTTGATGATGAAAAGTAGGCAAATAATAGCTTTTTGGTGTTTTAATCCGTCACTTGGGTACTTGGGGACAAGGGGAAATGATTAAAACGCCCTTTAGGCTTGTATTTATGGATGCAGGAAAATATTACTCCGCGGCGCAGCGCTATCGCGATAGCTTACTGGTTCTGACAAAAATGATCATAACTTTTTGCTCGGGTATTGGATTAAGGCAAAATTTATATAGTTGGAAAGATAATTCAATTATATATAATTTAGTGTGTCTTGAGCTGAAAAATTCCACATATATAAAAATTTATGCACATTTAAAGTTGACCCTTTTAGAATCAAATACAAAATTTTAGCCGAATCAAAGGCTCTTAGCTCAACCTTGCTCTAAGTGATTCCTATGAAGATTTTTCACCGCATGAGCACTTCAAACACTAGGATAAAGATCATGACATATGTATTCAAAGATAAACCATGGGATTAGAATTTACACACATAGAAAGAAGAGTTTGATTTCTAGCTCAGGAATGCGGGGCGTTACAACATCATCGGCCGACTGAGCTAAATCATGATATAAATACGATATGATAAAAAATAGAATAACCTAAGTCAATATAAAAGGGGAAAACCTGGAATATAAGTTCCGACACTACTGGACATAAATAAAGGAATTCATATGAGATAATAACATAAAGATCATACCATTATTCCGACAAGATTGGCACCCATATGTCAATAAGTACAGATAATTAAATAACCCAACATAGGCCCCCATAAGCCTAGAGGGTGAAATCAAGGGAAAAAAAATGACCAAACAGCCATAAATCACCAAATTATCATAACATAACCAAGAACCTATCCATACCATATCACCTCATACATAACTCCAAGTGCCAAACTTGAATCAGAACTCAATAGTATCATTATCATTATCATCAGTTGTCGGACTTGAACTGGAGCTTATATTATCACAATCATTATCAATGGCCAGACTTGAACTAGAACTCATATTGATAAATCATATCACCAAATCATATCAGCAAACCATATTGATAAACTAACTCAATAGACTATACCAGTACCATATTTAATAAGACATGCCAATAACAATACCCAAGGCCATGCCAATAGGCATAATTATAAGCTACTTCAATAATTGTATTTATAAGGCACCAATTATATCTATAAGCCATTAATCATACCTATAAGCCATCTCATAAATATAGACCATATTATTAATCATATATGTATAAGCCATGTCATAAGTCATATTTAAAAATCATACTATTAATTATGTATAGAAGCAATATCATTAGAAACACTCAGAATTAATATCAATCTCTCCATATACAACTTACTCAATAAATATGTTCAATCTTCCAAAGTCCCAAAGCAAACATTAATATGAGTATATCATTCGTACATAAGTCTGCAAGGCTAACACAATTCTTGGCCTAAGGTAGGACGAAGGGGCCTACTTCTAATCCTTGAATTCCATTTAGAAAAATTCTACCCACACTAGGCTAAGGTATCTAATTCAATTCTAAATTTCTAGTAAGCCATAAATATCCCTAAGATAGAAATCCTTCCTAAACTTGAAAAAACAAGGCAATTTCCCTTAGCTTAAGCATCTAAGGCCAATTTTACCCTAAACATGCATAACTAAGGCAAATTCAACTAGATTGAGTAACTAAGGCATTTCAATTTCAAACATCAACCATGAAGCCTAATTCACCTAAGATAGAATAATTAAGCTAGTAACCCCAAGTTCATAGTTTCAAGATAGCCTAAATGGTCTAACTAATCCAATATTCTCATTCATACTTTCAATACCTAAATCCCACCCCATATCTAACATAATATCATAATCATACTATGATGTAGCTCAATCTATGAAGAAGGAAAATCCAGCCTACCTGGACGCCAAAGAAAAGCTTAAAGAATTCACTTAATTACCCATTTTTCTCTTTTGAAGCTTCCAATAGGTGCCACACTATCAAAATCACAATCTACTAATCAAAACAAGAATAATGACACCTATATTGCACTATTATACTTTGGGTCCAAAATTACATAAAAATCCCATATGGGGTTCAGTTATAAAATTGCACATTCAAAATCAACACTACGTCCCTCTACACCTAAAAATGGGTTAATTCTTAGCTATTATGGTGCTAAAATCAAACCTTCAAGCCTTTTAGAATTTTTAATAATAGTGGAGAATCAACCATGAAAATAAGGGAATCTTACTACAAATTCAATATAAAACCACATAAATTTATGATACTAAAGATTCACAATCATCCACAATTATTCTCCTAAGAACTCCTACTTTATAGAGTTTAAGATTATAGAGAATGGATGAACATGGTGAAAACATCGAGCTAAGTGGGTATTCATACCCTTCCCAGGTACATGGGCATCACTTAAGAGACAACAAACTTTGGGTCTCTTAAATGATACTTTTGCTCTGGCATGCTTGTCGCTTACATAATCAATAGATCGCTTATGTGATATCTCGCTACCTAAGCCAATGTCGCTTATATGATAGTGCCCATGCTGTTAAGCCACTCGCTTAAGAGACAATATATTTCTTAAGAGGTACTTGCTAGGGTTTAACAAATCGCTTAGGCGATCAAAGGCATTGCTTAAGTGATTCACTAGTACTAGTTAAGACTTAGAGAAATTCCAAGACTCGACCAATCCCTTGTGATTCATTCAGAATCTTGTATATGAAAACAGACTATGATATGCTATTAAATTTGATGTTCCATACTTAATAGAGAAGTCAAAATTTCCTTTCGAGGTTGTTTCAATGAAAAATGGGTCCCACACCCATATGTCATTTTCTTAACTTTCGGCCAATGGCTCAAAATGAGTCTGGGTGCCTCGAAATACAAACCAAGGGCCCATCTAATCTAAAATTGATGTTCTAGAGTTATTCAAATGACTAGAATTAGCAAACAAGTCATTTAGCTAAAGTTCTTTCATGGTAGCCAATTTGAACCAACAAAGGCTTCAAAACATAAAATTAGCTCTAAATACCAAATAAATAGCCCAATAATCTAACTGTTAGTTCCAATAAGTCATAAATAACTTACGGTAGATATAGGAGATCTCTAAATAGTGAAATTGAGCAGAAATACATAAAATGACCTGAATGGTCACTACAATATCCATTAGTAATAGGAATTTTGTCCATGAAAGTAAAGGATTAGGATGTACCTGAAGCCTCGAATAGGTGAGGATACTGGGTTTAGATCTCACTCTTGATCTCCTAAGTATCCTACTCTACTATAAGGTGCATCTACTATACCATAACTACTGGAATCTCTCTAGTGCGAAACAATATGATATCACTAGCCAAAATGACCATAGGCTCCTCCACAAAGGTCAATTGATTATCCAACTAAAGGTCAATTGATTATCCAACTAAACTGAGTCCTATGCAAGAACATGATACGGGTTAGGAATGTATTGTTGTAACATAGAAACATGGAAAACTGGTTGGACAAAAAAAACTTGGGGGTAAGGCTAACTTATAAGCCACCTTACCAATTGTGCGAAGAATCTCAAAGGGTCCAAGGTATCGAAGACTGATCTTGCCTTTCCTCCCAAACCTCATCACACCCTTCGTAGGTGATACATAGAGGGATACCCAGTCACTGAATATAAATATCAAGTAACAAAGTATAAGATTTTCATAATTCTTTTACCTACTTCGAGCTGCCCTCAATCTATCCTAAACCACCCTGACTCTATCCAACGACTCCTGAAGCAAGTCAGTACCACAAGGCCTAATTTTACAAGTATCAAACCATCCAATAGGAAGCAACATCTCCTCCCATATAAATCCTCAAAAGGCCCCATCTAAATACTTGAATAATAACTATTATTATACGCAAACTCTACCAAGGCTACGTGCTGCTCCTAATGACCTCCAAAATCCATAACACATGCTTAAAGTATATCCCCGGGGACCTGGATAGTCTGCTCTGACTTCCCATTGATCTGAGGATAGAAAGCTCTACTAAGATCCACTTGAGTACCCAACTTTACCTGAAATGCTCTCCAAAAGCTAGAAGAGAACACTGAGCCCCAACCCTATCTTAAATGATAGATATAGGTACTCTATGCAAAAAGATTATCTCACTAACAAGGATACAGGCTAACCTCCCAATATTAAAGGACAGCTAAATAAGAATGAAATATGCCGACATAGTCAATAATGAAATATGCCGACATAGTCAATCGGTCCACAATGACCCAGATACCGTTAGAACCATGGGAAGTAGGAGGATACCTACTAATAAAGTGTATGGTAATTCACTCCCTTTTTTACTCGAGAAAGGGCAACCTTTGAATCAAACCACCAGGTCTCTGGTGTTTGGTATTCACCTACTGATAACATAGGTAAGATCTATAAATTCAGCCACATCTCTCATTATACCACTCCATCAATAATACTTCTACAAATTTTTATAGATCTTAGTTGCACTAGGGTAAATAGAATATTTGGAGTTGTGAGCCTCATGTAAAATTGGCTTAATCAAGTCACCTACCCATAAAACACAAATATGGGTGTCAAATCTCAAAACACCTTAAGAATTTATGTAATCCCTTTTGGACTCACCACTTAACACCTGATCACGAATGATCCAAAGTCTCTTATCCTTAAATTAGCATTGCCAAATCAGCTTAAGTATCAAGGACCTCACCTTAACACTAGCAAGAATCTTTCTAGGGTTTGATATATCAAGTTGTATCATCAAGTTGGCTAAGGACTGAATATCCCATGTCAATGACATCTGATAAACTAAAATACTAGCTAAGCTACATATACTCATTGTCTTCTAGCTCAAAGCATCTGATACCATATTCAACTTTCTTGGATGATACAAGATGGAGATGTCATAATCCTTAAGCAACTCCATCCATCAATGTTACATAGTATTAAGCTCTCTCTGGGTCATATGATGTTAAAGACTATGATAATATGTGAAAAACTCACAATGCACATGATACAAATAATGCCTCTAAATCTTAAGTACAAAAACTACCACCGCCAACTCCAAATCATGAATGGGGAAGTTGCGCTCATACATCTTCTGTTGTCTCAATGCATAAGAAATAACACGATCCTTCTACATCAATACACAATCCAAACCAACACCTGAAGTATCACAATACATGGTGAATCCTTCAAACTCAATAAAAAGAGCTAAAATAGAGGAAAAAGTGAGAAATCCCTTTAGCTTTCCAAAGCTTGACTCACATCCTCGGACCATTAGAAAGGAACCTTATTTTGAGTCAATTTGGTTATTGGCACCATAATATTAGCAAACCTCTTGATGAATCAACTATATTAACTATCAAAATAATAATGATATGAACCTTAGTTGGAGATGCAGGCCTAGTCTAATCATGAATTGCCTCAGTCTTTTATACCATAATCCCATCATTAGACACCTCATGCCCAAGGAATTTCACCAACTCAAGCTAAAACTTACACTTAGAGAATTTGGGAAAAATCATATGACCTCTCAAAGTATGGAGAACAATCCTCAAATGCTGCATGTGCTCCTCCCTACTCCTGTAATATGATCTTAGGTGGATTTATGTATCTAAGTGTTGTTATTCGTCCTTATATAGATTGGTATTGAGGACTTATTGTGTGTATACTGAGTTAATCTGTATATAAATAAGAATATAAGTGTTAAGCTATGTAATGTTGATACTTATAATGTGTGGAAATCAAAGCTGGAAGTAAAACATTCATGTAGAATTCAAATAAGAAAACTACTATGCTTAGCTTGAGATATGTCCTACTCTAGTTATTCTTACTTTATTCTATCATGTTGTGTGCTCAAATTCTTATTTTTGGATAATATAGGAAGCTTGGTAAGATGATTAACATGATAATGGGATGATATGCAGGATGTTTCTGAAGTGGAAATACAACCACAGAGAAAGCAACAAAGGACTAAACACATGGAGTGTTCAACGACCATATCTGGATTTTGTGGACTTAGGGGCATGCTAGGCTGACTAAGTGTAACACACAAACTACTCTTCCTCACAAAGATAAAGAGGTTGTTGTCAAAATATAGTAACCTAACTAGGTTCGGGTCAATCCCACAGGGAATACATCAAAAATCATGCTTCAACTTATTGAAATTATCAAGCAGTACAAAAAAAGCAAAAAGGGGGGTAGTTGTAGTAACTAGCTAGTTACAACAAGAATTGGATGCTTTTGGTTGTAAACAAGCTAATATGAACACTAGGCTTGCATTCCCCCTGACTTCTAACTCCATAGACTTATCATGCACTATCGAACTATTTTGATTGTTTGCATGTAGAATCTGACAAGTTATGTATCACAAACTGTCGTATGGACTCATTAACAAATCTCACTCTTTACCTTGTGATTTTCAAAGTGTCGCGTTACTAAACCTTGCGCTAGATCCCAGATTAACTATTACCTTTTAGGTATCAAGTTAATTTGATGAGGAGGCAGGAATTATTATATAGAAGGAGGGTCTCAAATTAATATTGTGATGACTTTTTTCAATCTCTATCTCTCTTTTGAAGCAAGTAGTGAATACAGGCGGTTCTTAAGGTTAGAAATCGATAAGGAATCAATTGATTTGAAGTCAGTCATAATACATGCAAAAATCTTTATCTAGAATGACTTGGCACTTCTTGTATTTCATTAATCTGCCTAGGTTCTCACAACCCTAGCTAAGAGAATTAGCCACTCATAGTTATAAGATAATTCATCGAATCCACAGACAAAATTACTGAATCAATCTCACAATAAAGAAATAAGTAATCCCAAAATCTCAAATTGAATAACCAACCAAAAACAAACCAAGAATGATATGAGTATATGGTAGCCCCAAAGGGCCTTTCTCAGTTTCTTTCGCTATCTAGTGAAAAAATTCTAAAGGGTATTTATAAATTACAAGAACCCTAGAAATCAAATCCTAAATAAAATAGGAAAACTTAACTAAGCACACATAATAAGGAATATGAACATCATAGGAGTGTATGTAGGTTACATAGAAACCCTAGGAAATGATTTTGAAATGATCCAAAAAAACTTGCATCGGTAGCCACTTATTTAGGCCATATACGAATTGTATATGGACCTAGGTATATGCCTGAACTTCTATGTAGATCCCACAACTCTCTAGAATTTTGATCTCTACACATAGCTTAGTCATATACAGACCATATGTACCATATGAAAACTGTATATGGACATAGGTAAGTGTAGAGTCTTCTTTTATCTTCATATACAGACCATATGTACCATATGAAAACTGTATATGGACATAGGTAAGTGTAGAGTCTTCTTTTTTCTACTTTTGAGACTCTGGACTTCAAGTTTTGGCCTCTACTTTGGTCACCTACTCCCGGTAAGTGGAACATATGCCCAGAATTACCTCAGTAAGTAGCCAAAATCTTTAATTTTCATCTTTTTCTTCCATTTATCATCCAAAATGATCCTTTTCCATTTAGCATTCAAAACGTGGTTTTCTGCAAATTTACTCCAAAAACACATCAAATCCAATAAAATAGCTGCAAGTACATACATATTCTCTAAGTTTATGCATCATAAGTGTTATTAATTCATGGCATATCAAGACCCTCAACTAAGAATATTGCATGTCCTCAGGCAACAAAAACACAACACAATATACGATGATGCTTAACCGAGAGAAACTTAAGATACCTATGGTAGTCAATCATAAAATTTAGCTCAAACACATTACCCTCTCTAAGTTCAATAGTTATAAACCAATAGTGTGTATACATGAAGCACAATAATATGACACAATGGAATCAAGATATGAAATTATATAAATAATAGACAACTATGCATATATACACATCTCATAACCCAAACAAGTAAATAGCTAGCAATACAGTCCATAGTTCCCTTACATCAAAGAAGTCCCACTTAATCATATGAA
Organism: Capsicum annuum; assembly: GCF_002878395.1. Classification (NCBI taxonomy): domain Eukaryota; kingdom Viridiplantae; phylum Streptophyta; class Magnoliopsida; order Solanales; family Solanaceae; genus Capsicum; species Capsicum annuum. The sequence continues at coordinate 7,493,682 of NC_061118.1, read as the reverse complement.
ATCATGCATGTCAATGCAGGGACAATCAAGAGACAGTCACACTCACAAGAGAAGTTCCACCAATGCACAACAAATACCATAGGCTAGCCCCTATTTTCTTTACCTTATCTTTCAAATAGTCAAGTTAGGATCACTATAGGACTTTATTTGGCTTGTAATGTAGGCTTGGGGGGATAGTATGGTACATATGGATATATAAAGTGACTAGGCCTCCTTGGTACTACACTAACTTTGAGGTCCACAATTTAACCAATTTCTTTTTATTCCACCATTTTATTCTTAATTGCATATTTAGGTTAGGTATAGTTTCTTTTATTTTTTTCAAATTTTTCAACCTTTCTTTTATTTTTATTTTCTTTTGCTACTACACCCAACTTTACTTTCTTTTTCTCTTATTTTACCCTTTTTTATACCCACTTTACATTATGCACCCCTATGATAGACACCCTCAACTTAGGTAATTTTCTTGAGTTAAGGTGCATAATGTCAAAGGAGGACCATGGCCAAAATAGGTTCATTATAACACAAATGGGGAGGTGAAAGGTTAAAATAAAAAAATAGGCTACAAGGCTCAGAAATAGGATGAAGGGATGATATTTCACATTAGAAGGTCATTTAGGGAAACAGTGGACTAAATAAAAAATGTCCTATGATCCTTTCCTAACCAACTATCCTACAACCTAGGAAAGGCTAACCAGGAAAGTTTTGGATTTAACACACAAAGGAAACTAGGTAGCATCTCACACATACATGGCATAGAGTTAGATCGAAATCCATTTCTTATCCGATTGACACACCATGCATTTAGCCACAAAATTGGCCATATCTCGCTTCCTATTGTTCCACCGATAGATATCGTTAAGATCATGATACATCTTCGTTGAACTGGGATGAATGACATAACACGACTCATGAGCCTCAGCCAAGATCCTTTCTCTCAACCCATCTACATATGGAACACATAATTTTCCTTGGTACCTGAAGATACCATTGCCACCAATCTTAAAAGCTACAACCTTTTTCCATCCCATATCTCCCTTAATCTTCTTTAAGATAGGATCCAACACCTATTTCTCTTTTATTTCAGCAATAAGGGATGACTTTGCCACCACTTGTACAAACATACCACCATCCTCAAAGTCTAAGAGACGAACTCAAAGGTTAGCCAAACAGTGAATATCTTTCACCAACTCCCACTTATAGTCATTAACATGAGCTAGACTCCCTAGGGATAACCTGCTAAGAGCATCAACAACCACATTACCTTTACCTTAGTGATAGTTTATACTCATGTCGTAGTCTTTCAACAACTCAAGCCACCTTTTCTTCCTAAGATTCAACTCCTTCAGGGTAACCACATATAACAAATTATTATGATAAAAAAAGATATCTACATAGATGCCATATAAATAGTGATGCCAAATCTTCATTATGAATACCACAACCAACAATGCCAAGTCATAAGTTGAATAATTCTTCTTATGAACTTTCAACTACCTAGATTCATAGGCCAATACCCTACCATGCTGCATCAACAAATAACTAAGTCCCACACGATATGCATCATAATAAATAACAAAACCATCAGTGCCTTTAGGAAAAGTCAAAACTAAAGCTGAAGTCAACTTATTATTTAGCTTCTCAAAACTACCTTCACAACCACCAGACCACAAAAACTTTACCTTTTTTTAGTTAATTTAGTCAATGAGGTATCTATAGTTGAGAAACTTTCCACATACCTTCTATTGTAACCAGCTAAACCTAAGAAACTTCAAATATTAGTTGGAGTCGTGGGCCTAGTCCACTTTTTAACCACTATAACTTTCTACAGATCCACCATGATTATTTCACTAGAAATGACTTGACCTAAAAAGGTAACAACTTTCAACAAAAATTTGAACTTTGAAGACTTAGCATATAATTTTTTATCTTTCAAGGTTTACAACACGATATGGAGGTGATCGACATGATCCACCTCACTTTTCAAATAGAAATTGATGAAAGACCTTATTCATCAAGTCCATGAATATCATTGGGGCATCAGTCAACCCAAAATACATGACTAAGAACTCATAATGACCATACAAAGTTTGTAAGGTAATTTTAGGGATATCTACCTCCTTAATCTTTAGCTAATGATAACCCAACCTAGGATTAATCTTAGAGAAACATCTAGCACCCTAAGTTGGTCAAACAAATCATTAATCCAATGAAGAGGGTACTTATTCTTCATAGTAACCTTATTCAACTGAATCATTAATCCAATGAAGAGGGTACTTATTCTTCATAGTAACCTTATTCAACTGATGGTAACCGATGTATATTTAAATGGAACTATCCTTCTTATGCAGAAACAAATAGGATCACCCCATGGATACACACTATGAAGGAAAAAACCCTTGGTAAAAAAGTCTTTCAACTACTCTATAAGATCCTTCAACTAAGCCAAAGTCATTCTATAAGAAGGGATAGAGATAGGATAAGTGTTCATAACAAAGTCAATCCCAAAATAAATCTACCTATTGGGAGGGATACCAAGAAGATCACCAAGAAAAACCTCAGGAAATTCATTGACCACGAGAATGGATGTCAATGAAGGACCCTTCGAGTTAGACTCTTAACTTGGGTCGAATAATACAAACATCCCTTGGAAATTAACTTTAAAGCTATAAGATATGATATGAATCTTTCCTTAGGCACTAGAGAATCCTGTTCCTACCTAATGACCAGCTCATTAGAGAATTTAAACATGTCCTTATGGGTCTGATAATCTAAGGAGGCCTAGAACGAATGTAATCAATCTATCCCCAATATGACATCAAAATCAACCATGCCTAACTCTATCAGATCTACCAAATTTTCTATACCACCAACAGATACTACACAACCTCTATGACCTTCCTAGGTACCACCCACTCACCCACCCTGGTAGAAATAGAAAAGGGATTGGGGATACACTCGAGACTAAAACTAGTATGTACAACCACAAATAGGGTCAGATAAGAAAGAGTAAACCCCAAATCAAGAAACTAATATGAATCACATTAAAAGAGTCATAACATACCAATGATAACATCGGGAGATGCCTCAGAGTCATGGAGGGTAGCAAGAGCATACAAGTGATTTTGGCTTATGCCAGTACTAGAAGCAAAAGTAGCACCCTTTTGTTTAGAAGCTAATAAAGTGGCAATAGGAATTTTATTTTCCCCCAAAGAAACCTTAGAAGGACAATCCCTCTGCAAGTGGCCAATGTGACCATATTTAAACCAATTGTTCCTTCTTTCTTCATAAAACCCATAGTGCACCTACCCGCAAAATCTATAAGGAGGATATGATAAAGTAGACTAGGCCCCACCAGTATGAGATTAGAAAGCATCATCCTTCAGTCTACTATCATGCTGAGAATGGCGATCATACAAAAACTTTGGATAATAACCATTAGCCGTAGAGTAGGATCCAAAACTCCCCTACTTTTTCTTATACCACTTTCTACCATCTCTCAGGAGTATATTTGGTTGAGTCATTTCCCATTATTTTTAATGGATGAAGCGGTATTATGGTTGATATCTCTACCCATCGATTCCATCATATTGTGGGTTAAGCTTAAGGATGCCTTTTTGGATAGATATTTCCCTCTTTCAAAGATGTTGAAATTAAGGGAAGAAATCACAAATTTCCATCAATATAGTGGTGAGACTTTATATGAAGTATGACAAAGGTTCAAGGATAAAATCATTCAATGCCTAAATCACAAAGTGCCCGAGAAGATGCTTCTCTAAATACTTTATTGGGCATTAGATAAATTGAATAGAACCATGGTAGATAACACATTTGGAGGTTCCCTTATCAAGTTTCCGTATGAAGTTGCATCAAGCATGTCAGATCAAATAACTAAGTTACAAGAGTTTGGCACACGGAGGATGTCGAGGTGGCCATAAGGGATCACTCCGCATCCTTTATGGGTCAAGTTTCAAATATGACCAAGGTGAGATCACACCTTGAAATTATTGCTCCACATGTTACATTAACCTCTTTTGAAGGAGTTAATGCTATAGATTTAAGGAATGCTAGGGTGTGTGAAGATGCAGAAAGAGAGATACTTGAGGAAGAGATGAGATTGTTAACATGAAATTTGAAGGGTTTCCACATTTTCTACTAAAGGCAAGGTGGGAATCAAGGTTGAAATAATGAGAACCTGGAAATGTTCCCTCTTGAAATAGAGAGATATGTAAATGGAAATTCTTGGCCCAAATAGTCGAAGGAGTCTAGGGGACCAACAAGACAATAAGGGAAATGAGGTGTGACTTCTCTAAGTTATATCAAACAGTAGAGTCTTATTCAACTGCCATCCAACAATTAGAGGAAAAATTGAATCAAATATTAGCACACCTCAATGCAGGACAAAATAGAGATATGCTGAGAGGTAAGGTAGCAAATAATATTGTCACTAAAAGTGGGAAAATTATTATCATTGGTGTGGAGATTAATGATGACCCCGATGGGAGAGAAAATGATGATCAAGTAAATGTGAAGAAAAAGAGGCCAAATGATAATGAGTTAAAGGAAAATGAAGATATCATTAAAAATTCAAAGGTGAAAAAGCCTCATCTAGGCCATAAATTATAATTCCTCTCCCTTTTTCCCGCAGGCTCAAGAAAAAAGGGGCTAATGCTAAGCTTAAGACATTTTTTGAAAAATTTACCAACCTAACCAGCAATATTCCATAGATAGAAGCCTTGTAAGAAATATCGAGGTATGTTAAGTTTATGAAAGAATTAGTCTCCAAAAAATGGGTTGTGGAGGGGGAGACAATAGAAGTGACTCATTATTGTAGTTCAATCATGTCAAGCACGATGTTAGAAAACAAGGAAGACACCAGTGCATTCAAAATCCCATGCACCATCAGAATTTTCAAATTTTCAAAGGCCTTGTGTGACCTCAGGGTGAGTATTAATTTAATGCCACATGCCATATTTCATAAACTAGGGTTGGGGAAATCATAACCTACCACTATGATATTAGTAATGGCTAATTGGACCATCAAGAAACCTGTGGGGATACAACATGATGTTCTAGTAAAAGTAGATCGGTTCATCTTTCTAATTGACTTCATGATCCTTGATTGTGAAATAAACCATGAAATCTCTATTATTCTTGGAAGGCCATTTTTAGCCACCAGGAGGGCATTGATTGATGTGGAGTGTAATTAGAGGAAATTTGAATAAATAATGAATAAGTTTCTTTAAATGTATGTAAATCCATGAAACAACCAATAGACTTGCAAGTAGTCTTAGTAATCGATGTCATTGATGATAAAATAATAAATTATGTTGATGTGAATCTCATAAATGATCCCATAGTGTGAGTTTTGTAGAATTTTGAAAGTGATGAAATTAAAGAGTTCAATGAAGTGGTTGACTCTTTAACAGGACTTGGATCTCACACCAAATATCTGATAACTTTTAATCTTGATCTAAAAAATCACGAGAGTCTACCCGTGAAGCATCCATCCTTTAGCCACCTCAACTTAAATTGAATTTATTGTATCCACATCATTGATATTTATTCTTGGGAAATGATCACACTTTTCTAATTATTTTTGGACGTGATCTCGAGTCTAACCAAGTGGAAGCGTTGAAAATTATAGTGAAGAAATTTATTCGTGCCATTGGATGGACAATTACGGATACTATAGGCATAGCTCCTAATATTTGTTCCCATAATATTTAACAAAAACAATATCATGTCCCAAGAGTCAAACATCAAATGAGGCTCAACTAACCAATAAAAGAGGTGGTTAAAATGGAAATCATAAAGTGTCTTGATGTGGGGTAATCTACCCGATCTCAAATAGCAAGTAATTGAGTCTGGTGTAATGTGTCCCAAATAAAGGTGGCATAAAGGTACTATAAAATGAGAATAATGAAATCATCCCTATCCGCCCAGTCACAGGGTAGAGAGTGTGTATATACTACCACAAGTAGAACTCTTGAACTGAGAAGGACCATTTCCTAATGCCTTTTATGGATTAAATACTAGATAGGGTTGTTAGGCAGGGGTGTTATTTCTTTCTTGATGACTACTCGGGGAACAACCAAATTTTCATTACCTCAGAAGATCAAGAAAAGACAACATTTACTTGTCTCTATGGCACATTTGCCTTTAATGACTTTTATGTTTTGTAATACTACGGCAATATTCAAATGATGTATGTTATCTATCTTCACCAATATGGTAGAATATTCGATGGAGGTGTTAATGGATGACTTCTCCATCATAGGGGAGTCATTTGAGTCATGCCTCGCTCACTTGACCAAAGTGCTTAAAAGGTGTGTGGAAACCAATCCAGTTTTTAATTGGGAAAAATGTCACTTCATAGAGAAGGAGGGAATTATGCTTGGTCATAAGATCTTGAGGGAAGGAATCCAAGTGGACCAAGCAAAAATCAAGATGATTGCTAAGTTACCTCCTTCTATCTCTGTAAAGGGTGTAAGAAGTTTTCTTGGTCATGTGGGTTTCCTTCCTAAAGGATTTTTCAAAGATTGCACACCCCTTGAGCAAACTCCTTGAAAAATAGGCAAAATTTGACTTCAATGTTGAGTGTTTGAAGGAATTTAATCATCTCAAGGAGCTTCTTATTACGACCCCTACTATTATGGCCTTGAATCAGTCTTTACCCTTTGAACTAATATGTGATGCAAGTGGTATTACACTAGGCAACGTGTTAGGTCAACAGAAGGAGAATTTGTTATATCCAATTTACTATGCAAGCAGATCATTGAATGATGATCCATGTTACTACACGGTTATGGAGCAAGAATTATTAGTGGTGATGTATTTTTTCAAAATTTTTTGCACCTATTTATTGGGAATGAAAGTGGTGATGTACACCGATCATGCCGCTCTTAAATACTCCATGGCAAACAAAAAAGCTAAATCCTGCTTGATTAGATGGATCTTGCTCTTTAAAGAGTTTGACGTTGAGGTGAAGGATCAAAAAGATTGAAAAAATCAAGAGGTCAACCATCTTTCTGCCTTGAAAATAATTATGAAAAGCAGGTAAAGATTGAGATTTAGGATACCTTTCTCAATGAGCTAGTTATGTCAATCTCAGGAAATGTTGCATCGTGGTATGCCAACTATGCTAATTATGTGGTGAGTGGTGTACTCCTCATGAATCTTAGCTTTCATCAAATAAAATGGTTCTTCTTCGATATAAAGAAGTATTTTTGGGATGAACCCTTCCTATTTTGGGAATGCGTAGATGGTATAATTTAGCATTGTGTTATGGAAGTTTAATTGAAAGACATTCTTAAAGTATGTCACACCTGTCCTTTTGGTGGTCACCATGAGGGATTCGAACCACCACCAAATCTCTTAAATGTGCTTATTATTGGCCCACCATTCATAGAGATGCCATGGAGTCGGTTAAAGTATTTCATCAATGTCAAATGTAAGGTGGCATTTCAAGAATCCATGGAATATCCCTTAAACCCAATCTTGAAGTCAAACTTTTTGACGTGGGGGGAATTGATTTTATAGGCTCTTTTATGATCTATTTATGTAATAAATATATCTTAGTGGTAGTTGATTATGTCTCCAAATAGGTAGAGTCCATAGCTCATCTAAACATCAAGAGCTAAAATATCACTTTATTTTTAAAGAAGTACATTTTAAAAATATTGGGAACATCATAAGCCATTATTAGTGTGGAGGCTCATATTTTTGCAAATGGGTTTTTTGGGATCTTCTTGATAAATATGGGGTGAGAAATAATTCTTTTACTCTATATCACCCCTAAACGAGTAGCCAAGTCAAAGTGTCTAATCGAGAAATCAAAGTTATCCTTGAAAAAACCATAAATATTGCCTAAAGTAATTGGGTGAGGCAACATGATGATGCACTTTGGGAATATATGATAGCTTAAAAAAACCCAGTTGGTATGTCCCCTACCAATTAGTGTTTGGGAAGGCATGTCATTTACCCGTGGAACTCGACCATAAGGCTTTGTGGGTATTGAAGAAGTTAAACATGAATTGGGAAGAAGCTTCAAAGTTGAGGGTCATTGGACTTCACGAGTTAGAGGATTTCCAACTCAAGGCCTATGAAAGTTCCACTTTATATAAGAAAAAATAAAGAATTGTCATGATTCTAAGATCCTAAGGAGGGAATTTCATGTAGGAGATAGTGCACTACTCTACAACTCTCACTTGAAGATTTTTATGGGTAAGCTTTATTCCAAGTTGACGGGCCTCTTTATGATTTAAAGTGTGTACCCTAGTGGTGCGATCGATTTGGAGGACCTCGAGAAGAAGAGGTTCATAATAAATAGGAAAAGGTTAAAGCAGTACAATGTAGGCATACTTGGGGAGACCAAAGTTGAGTTGTTGCATTTCAAGTATCATAAATATTGATCAAGAAGTGTTGTATCGCAATGCTAAATCAGGCGCTTGATGGGAGAAAACCCATTGGTTATATGATTATTACATTTATCTTTGATTAATTCACTTAGCTTTGATGCTTTATAGGTGTTTAGACAGATTGGAAGACTAAAAAGTAGGGGAAAATCAAGTTGGAACGTTGGTAACTATGCAGGAAAAGAAAGCAAAATAGGGGAAATCAACCTCATGTCCTGTGATCGTGGTCTGTGAATCGCAACTGAGATATTGGAATTGTGGACAAGCTTTCTACGATCATGGAAATGAAAAAAAATTGATCCATGTGGCAGCTTAAGGTTGCCCTTCTAACCCTTCTTAAGCTTTTATGAAATGTAGTGAGGGTCCTGCAAGCCTTTAAGTTGGGGGTGTGCCTATTTTTGTGACTGTGTCTCATAATTCACACTTGGTTCACACCAAATATAGAGACTTTGTGAATTAATTATTGCATTTTATGAGAATTTTTCTATGATATATTGAGTGACAACTTTCTTAAGGGAAAATCATCATGTTTTTGGGTTTGTGAACTATGGATGTGAAAGAAGTCTGTGTTCTCATGGTATTCTATATTTGGGATTGCCTTTATGACTATGGTAAAGTCTGAGTATCCATATGTTTTGCCCTTGTGAGAGCCAAAATATGAGATGACAGCTTGATTTGGTGCTAACAATAGCCAATCTTGCATGGTGAAAATGCAAAACAAACATTGCCCTCTAACCCAAAATTTTTGTGAAAAATTAAGGGCATGGACATGAATGATTTTGTAATGACACTTTCCTCTTTTGGTGACTCCAAAGTCTTTAGTTGGTAGTGTGTGGCAAATAGCTCATTTTGTATTTAGTAGGAAATGCAATTAAGCCCCCTTGAAGAGTTTGCATGTCTTGTATGGTAAGCGTAGTCATTTAATTCTCATGCTTACTTATGTCATCTAGAACCTGCCCTATTAGTCTCTCAAAGCTAATCTGGATTATGCATAGTTGGTGAAATGATCTTAGGATGGTGAAAATGGAAATCCACTTTAGCCTAAAAATCCTACCCATACGTATATTGTATCACTAGTTACCCACTTTAAGCCTTTGAGACTTTGAACCTTTCTTTGTCAACCACATTATAATCCATGAGCCATTTGACTTTTATCCCTCTTTTGAACCCTACTCTCCTTGAACCTAAAAGTGCAACTTGAGGCTAAAATCCTAAGTTGGGGGTGGTAAATCTTGGAAAAGGTAACTTTAGGCCACAGGATAATAAGTGAGTGCCTAAGAGCTAAACAATGGGAATAAATGAACAGGAAAAATAAAGGATTCAACAAAGGAAACAATTACATGAAATGTATAAACAAAATAAGATGAGAAGAAAATTATTTCAAAAGATGGGTAAATCAAGGTAGTAAAAGAAGGCATATGTGTCATTGTAAAGAAATGAAGTGACCAATGTACCAAATTTAATTGAATAGTTTGATATGTAGAGTTCAAGAATGGTATAGTCACTTTGATCCCAAATGTTTATCCTACCCTTTCCTGAGCCTACATTATACACTTGAAAAAAGTCTTTTGAGATCTCTAACCAAGTGTCTTCAATTAAGTGGTGACAAGTATATGGCATGATACTTTTTTGAATTGAGAGATTCTTTCCGAAAGTGGGTGCTCTCACTTTTTTCCCTTCTTGCATAATATATACCTTGATGTGTGGGATTTCCTTTCATGAGGAGGCATGTGGACTAGTTCAGGTTGGTGAAGTTTTCATCCTCTGAAAATAAGACAAAAGAGTGTAGTTGGGTCACTATTGATATAGAGTCATTCCTAGAGAGTTTTTGGTCATTGCTTAGTTATTCTTAAAAGTCTTTTCCACCCTTGAAAGTGTGTTTGATTTTGAGGGGAGTTGTAAGAATAACGTTTTCTATGCTTGTGGGAAAATTGGTTGCACTAATTGAGTTTGGAATCGTTGTGATCATTTGGTCAAATGAATGGGCCTAGAATTGAGTACTCTCATTGAGAGAGATGTAGTGTTGCTTGAGGAAAAGCAAATATTTAAGTAGGGGTGTTGACGAGTGGAAAATTTTCCATTCATTGGTATCTAAATTCCTGCACACTACTTTGATTAAATTGTGTAAAAGGGGCTAATTATCCAATTGAATACACTAAGTCCCATTGTTTGCTTATTTACAAGTAATCGAAAGAAAAGCAGGAAAGTAAGATGAAAAGGAAAGTAAAAGAGTAAAGTGATTGCACCAGATGGAAATAAGAAACAGGAATCGACCCTAAGTTAATACGATCACGGTCTGAGGGTCGCGATTGTACCCGGTCAAAGCAAGGAAAAATCCTGGCGATTGAAAGGGAAAGCGATCATGGGAGTCATAATAGTGATCAACCAAGGGCGATATCAATGGCATGTAAATCCTCCAAGGTCAAAATGGTCAATTCGCACAACTAAATCCCAAGACTTAAAAGCTCAAACCCATACACAGTGAGGGTAGCTCACAACTAATTTTCAATTTTGGTATAAATAAAGCACTTTACTCTTGGGGAAAGAACAATTTTTATTCAACTTCCAAGAGATTTTTTTAGTTTTGATTTGAGAATTAAAGTTGGAATTATTCTTACTTTGCATCTTTAATTGAGGCATTGAATGCCAACTTGTGTATATCTCTTTTCTTCAATTTCATGAGTAGCTAAATATTTATCTTGGGGTTATGCTTGACTATGGTGTTAATATGTATGGGTGTTGATTTCTATTCCTAATTAGTAGTTATTGATTTTGGGTTTTTCTATCACTCTATGATTGAATTAACTGTTGTAGGTGAAAGCTCCAATTGGCTTGGATCCCACATAATCCTTGAAAGAGGGATGTGGGTGATGAGTAATTTTGGACTAATATTTGATACTAGTTATCTCCTTATCATTATCTTAGAAATAAGGATGGTATGTGATTTAAATAGATTGATTGACATCATCCTAGAAATAGGTATGCTAAGTTGAGGTTTTGGATTGGTAAGTTTAGCATGCTCATGGTTATTCAAAAGAATCTATGAATGCAATTCTAGCGTTATGTTGAAAGACTTGCACTAAGACATAAAATCTAGCCTACCCACTTCTTTGAATAAGAAATGGACTAACCTTTAAACACCTATTGCATGAATGACCCCTAGTATTGCATAACCCTAAGACTCTTCTCTTATTAAATTTTATTCCAATAATTGTTGCTCTTACTTAGTGTCATAAGTAGATTTTGTTTAAGATAAATTTTAACTCATACCCCTTATTTTAGTTTATGTTTTGCTATAAGTCTACATTGCGGGTCAGCACTCAGTGACTTTCAACGTACATAAGTCTCAAAATTTAAATTACACTCCTCATGGATTCGACCCCAACCGAAGTTGGGTTATTATATTGACAGCACCACCTGGCACCAAATGATGGTGTAAGTTGAGCATTATTATATGTCTATTAGTAGAACAACTATTTTATATGTGAGTTGTGTCAGTGATAGATATCATTGATAATGATGTTGATGCAAGCTTTGTGTCTGTTGAAGAGAGGCTTAGGATTGAAGCATTAGCAGTTGTAATCATGAATTTTGAAAGTGATCCATCGAATAATATAATGAGATGGTTAAAGTATTGCACGGTAGAGGTTCTTTTAATTATGCTCTAATAAAGCTGGATCTGGATCACAAAAATAAAACCATTCCTCCTGTTAAACCATTCATTGAAGAGCCACCAGTTTTGGAATTAAAAGCCTTTCTATCTCACTTACGGTATGCATTCTTAGGGGCTTCTATAGATTTGCTAGAGTCGCGGGTGGAAGCATTGATATCTTTGTTGCAGAGGTTCAAGAAAGCCATTAGATGGACCATAGCAGATATTGTGGGAATTCCACCAGGTATTTGTACTCATAAAATATAGCTTAAGCTAGAATGCATTTTTAGCATTGAGCAATAGCGCAGATTGAACCCTCCTATGTAGGAGGTTATGAAGTAAGAAATTATTAAGTAGTTAGATTCTGGAGTGGTTTACCTCATCGTAGACAGTAAGTAAGTTATATCTATTCAATGCATATCGAAGAAGGGTAGAATTACAGTAGTTCCCAATGAGAAGAATGATCTTCCTCCTATGAGACCAATGACCATGTGGAGAGTTTGCATGGATTATAGAAAGCTAAACACTTGGACCCAGAAGGACTACTTCTTTAAGCCTTTTATGACTTAGATACTTGATAGACTAGCAAGTCGGGGTTGATATTATTTTCTTGATGGGTAATTGGGTTATAATTAGATACTATTGCCCCGAGGACCAACAAAAGATGACATTCACTTGCCCTCACATGACTTCTCCATTCAAAAGAATGCCATTTGGGTTATGCAAATCTTCTTACACCTTTCAGCGATTCATGATATCCATATTTTCTAATATGGTGAAGAAAATGATCGAGGTCTTCATGGATAATTTTTCAGCAGTTGGGGACTCTTTTGTTGAGTGTTTAGCCTATCTAGCCAACACACTATAGAGATGTAAAGATTGTAACTTGGTATTGAATTTGGGAAAAAGTCATTTTATGGGAAAAGAAGGTACTATTCTCGGACACAAGATCTCTAAATAGGGTATTGAGTTGGACAAAGCTAAGATTAATATAACTAAAAAGTTGCCACCACCAGTCTTAGTTAAAGGTATACCAAGCTTTTTAGGCCATACACTCTTTTATAGGAGGTTCATCAAGGACTTCTATAAGATTGCAAATCCTTTATGCAAGTGTTTAGATAAAAAGGTGAAATTTATATTCGATGATTCATACTTGAAAGCCTTCAATTGCCTTAAGGAGCAATTGATTTTAGCTTTTATCATTGTGTCCCCTGATTGGTCTGCACCATTAGAGGTCATGTGTAATACGAGTAGAGTAGCCTTAGGTTCCGTCCTAGGACAAAGGAAAGAGAAGATCCTTCATTCTATATATTATTTCAGAAAGACATTAAAACCCACATAGAAGAACTATATAGTTACAAAGTAAGAGTTGTTGGTGGTGCTTTTAGACTTTGAAAAATTCCAATCCTACTTGATTGGGATTAAATTCATAGTCCATACAGCATATGCATTATTTAGGTAATTAATGTCAAAAAATAATTCCAAACAAAGATTGATTCATTGGGTCCTCTTACTACAAGAGTTTGATTTTGAAGTGAAGGACTGGAATGGAATTGAAAACTAAGTTGCAGATTACTTGTCCAAGCTTGAGGATGGGGCAATGCAGAAAGTAGGGGATGAGATTTACATAGATGATATTTTTCTAGATTAGCGGGTCTTAGAAGCATCTCAAGACTTAATCCTCTGGGTTGCTGATTTTGCCAACTATTTGTCATGTGATTTTTTCTGAGAAGACCTATCCTTCCTGCACTACAAGAGATTTATACATGAGATGGAAAAGTTCTTTTAGGATAAGCCATATCTTTTTAGGGTTTGTATAAATGGATTTATTTGGAGATGTATCCTTGAGGTGGAGATGATGAGCATTCTTGAAACTTGTCATTCGTAACTAGTTGGGGTCATCATAGTGGTACCCATACAAACCATAAAATTCTACAACATGGGTTCTACTAGCCTATGATTTATAAGGATGCTCATGATTATGCACAAGCCAGTGACCGATGTCATCGTTAATTTAGTATTTCATGATGCCATGAACTCCTCATAACGCCTATCTTTGAGTTGGAGCTATTTAATATATGGGGAATTAATTTCATGGGTCTACTCATGAGCTCCTATGGCATGAGGTATACCATAGTGGTGGTTGACTATGTTTTAAAATAGATGGAGGCAAATGCACTTCCAGGCAATGAAGGTAGAAGTGTCACTGCTTTTCTATGCAAAAACATTTTTCTCAATTTGGCACTCCACATGCTATTATTAGTGATAGTCGATTGCACTTTTGCAACCATTTGTTTATGTCCTTTCTTGATAGATATGGTGTAAGGCATAAGGTGGCAACACCTTACCATCCTCAGACAAGCGGGCTAGTTGAGGTTTCCTATAGAGAGACCAAATCCATATTGGCGAAGACTGTGACTACCATTGGGGCTTAGTGGTCTAGAAAGTTGTATAATGCATTGCAGGCCTACTGGAAAGATTATAAGACTCCCATAAGTGCTTCCCCATATCGGCTCATATACAGAAAGACATTCTATTTGTCGGTCGAGCTCGAGCATAAGACACTATGGGCATTGTAAAGGTTGAATTTAGAGCGGCATGATACATCAAGGTAAACATTAGGCAAAATAAATGATTTGGATGAATTTCTACTCTGTTCTTATGAGAGTTCTTCCATATGAAAACAAATAATGAAGCCGTATTATGATAAGAAAATTGACAAAAGAGAGTTTGTGCCCGGTGATTTGGTTTTGCTGTATAATTCAAGACTTCGCTTGTTTACTAACAAGCTAAAGTCTAGGTAGTATGGGCCATTCACCATAGTTCGGGTATTCCCATATGGTGCTATAGATATAAAGCATGATGGTGAAGTCCCATTCAAGGCGAATGGGCATCGAGTGATACACTAAATGGGTAACCCTGAGGAAGTGAAAGTCTATGTTGTGATGGACCTTGGCAAAGTCTGAGTAGCCAAGGCAACTGATTCATGCCATGAAAATAAATTAGGCAGTTCTTGGGAGAAAACCTAAGGTATATAGTGATTTTTCTTATCATAAAATAGATGCCTATTATGTCTCAGGTATGTCCTTACTCCCCTACTTTACATTTTTAGTGCATTAGGGATAGTGCATAACTTTTTGTTGGGGGTGGGGTATACCATAACTGCCATGGGTATTTTTTCCTGTTCTTTTTTTCCTATAGGCTGAGGAGGTATCATTGTAGAATCAACATGTCTAGGTTAAAATTTTTGTCGTGATGTGTTTTGTTTTTAGAACTATGTGAATAATGTGTGACTATTATTGATTTTGTTATGGCATTATATTAGGGACATGATAATCATTGCTCAATTGTTCATGAACCGAATAGGTAGCAGCTTGTGATGTGACTCTGTTCCATGTGCCTGTAGGATGCTACCAAATACCCTTTGTGTGTTAAATCTAGAACTTGCCCAGTTAGTCTTGCCTAGGTTGTAGGATAGTTGGTTAGGAAGGATCATAGGACATTTTTATATTAGTCCAATTTTAGCCTTGTATTTTTGTATCCTATTTCTTTGTTTTAACCTTTTATCTTCCCATTTGTGTTAGAATGAACCTGTTTTGGCCTAGGTCCTCCTTGGTAATTATGCACCTCAACTCAGGCAAATTGCCTAAGTTGACGATGGCTATCATAGGGGAGAGTAATGTAAAATAGGTATGAATAAGGGTAAAATAAGAGAAAAAAGTGTAGAGTAGGGTGTGGTAGAAAAAGAAAATAAAAAATATGAAAAATTTGAAAAATTAAAAGAATGAATAAAAGAAACCACACCGAACGTGAATGTGCACAAGGAATAAAAGGGGCATATAAGGGTGGAATAAAATTAAACTGGTTAAGTATGGACCCCAAAGTTAGTGTAGTGCCAAGGAGGCTTAGTCACTTGTTATCCATATGTATCATACCAGCCCCCAAGCCTATATTACAAGCTGAATAAAGTTCTCTAGTATTCCTAACTTGACCGTCTGAAAACTAAGGTAAAGAAAATAAGGGCAAGTTTATGGTATTTGATGCATATTGATAGAACTTCTCTTTTAAGTGTGAGTATCTCTTGACCGTCCCCATATTGACATGCATATTTCATATGAGTGAGAGGGATTTTTTTATTGTGAGGGCACATAGGTTGTATTACTAGCTGTTTTATTGTCTGGGTAGTGTAACTTGTATATATGCATGGTTTTTTGTTGCTAATGTAATTTCCATATATTGATCCCATTTGTATCACATTATTGTTCGTCATGTTTACAAACAATTACTTTTGAATTGTTTATATAGTAGAGGGTAAGGTCGTTGATCTTAAAATAATGATTGACTGCCTTAGATAACTTAGATTCTCATAGTAAAGCATTGTGTTTTGTTTTGTTGTGTTGTGTCGCCTGAGTACATGCAAATGTTCTAAGTTGAGGATGTTTATATGTTATAGATTATAGAACTTTCGACGCTTAAAACTATGAAAATATGTAAGTTTCTTAGGTTGTTTTGTGAGATATGAATCATATTGGGTTTGTTTGGCAGGGAATAGGGCTTTGGATGCTAAACTAAAGAAAAAGATGAAAATTGAAGTTTTTTTCGACTTACTAGTGCAATTTTGGGTGTATGTGCCACAAACCAAGCGTAGGTGATCAAATTATATATTAGAACTTGAAGGCTAGAGGCTCATAAGCAGGAAAAAGAAGACTCTGTCACTTGCTAAGGGCACATACAGTCTGTATGTAGCAAATACAGTCTGATGTAGCAAATACAGTCTGTATGTAGCACATACAGTCCATTTGTGTCCAAAGTATGTTACAAAATTCCAAGTCTAGAGAGTTGAAGGATTTACACAGAAGTTCTGGCACTTGCCTAGGACCACATACGGTCCGTATATGGCCTAAGTAAGTGGCCATCCACTTATATATTCCTTTTTATTTAGGATTTGATTTTTAGGGTTTCCTTGTATCTTATAAATACCCTTATGACATTTTGTAGTTAGGCTATGCAATCTTAACACTTACAAACTTATATTTGATTTGAAGATTCAGATTTTGATCTTGGGATTATCTTGTTCTCGATATTGATTGGTAATTCAATTGTTGGCTTTGGGTTTTACTTTTTAATCATTGTGATATTGTTTAATGTTGTTCATTATGAATTTCATTCATCATTTCACATGCATGAGTGGATAAAGCCCTTATTTAGGGTTATGGTAACCCTGGTATATTGAAGCTAGTATGGGAAGTGCTAAGTTGTTCTAAATCATTAGTAATATCATTGCATGTATTGTATTATATTTGGGTTTATAGATGTCTTAGAGGTTTCAAATGTTAGGATCCCACCTAGATTATCGCTACTTACTCCAAAAGAGAAGTAGTGACTAGGAAAAGATAATCATAATAGTAATTTAAAGATTAACTATCGATCTAGGCTGATCAGTATTGTCTATGTAAGATGGTTATATACAAGTTAACTGGAATATAGGATAATGGTAGTAATGCAACATCCTGAGACTCAAAAGGTAAAGAATGAAATTCGTTAATGACTCCATAAGATAGTTGATGGTACATAACATATCAGATTCTGCATATAAGGTACTGGGTTAATCTAATAAAGCATGATAATCCTACTGAGTTGAAAATATAGGGGGAACATAATCCTTGTGTTCGTCACCGACTGATTACAACCATTGTTGAGATTTTCTACTTGTTCGAGATTACGGACAACAAACCCTCATTTACTTTTATTTTTTGTCTATTGAGTTCAGCAAGCTAGAGATATACATCAACATCTTCCCTCAATTAGAGGTGTAGTTTGGGAGGTGATCAATGTCATCAATGAAGAATATCACAAACAAATCCAGGAACTGCCTAAAAACCTTATTCATAAGATCCATGAACACAATTAGAACATTAGTCAACCCGAATGACATAACCAAAAACTCATAGTGACCATACTGGGTTTGGAAAAAAGTCTTGTGAATGTCAACCTCCAAAATTTTCAAATGATTATAGACCAAAAAATGATAAATCTTAGAGAAACACCTAGCACCCTGAAGTTGATCAAAAAGGTCATCAATCCTAGAAAGAGGATAGTTGTTCTTCACTGTGACCTTATTCAACTAACGATAGTCTATACACATCCGAAGAGACCCATCTTTATTTCACATGAAAAGTATAGGACAACCCCATGAAGAAATACTATGACGGATAAATCCTTTCTCAAAAAGGTCTTTCAATTGCTTCTTAAGTTCCTCAAGTTTAGTTGGAGCCATTCTATAAGGCGAAATTTAAATGGGACGAGTATCTGATAGAAGATCAAACCAAAAGTCTCTTTCTATATTGGGAGGAATTCTAGAAAGATAATCGGGAAATACTTCAGGAAATTCATTCACCACGGGGATAGATTACAAAGAAGGACTTTCAAAATTAGAATCCTTAACCCAAACTAGATGATATAGACACCCTTTGGAAATCAGTTTCTGCACTCTAAGATAGGAAATAAACCACCCTTTGGCACTAAGGAACTTCCCTCCCATTCAATTACTGGTTCATTAGGTAATTGAAAATGGACCGTTCGGGTCCTACAATCTAGATAATCATAGCAAGAGTGAAGCCAATCCATCTCTAAGATAACATTAAAATCCACCATATCCAACTATATCAAAATCACCAATGTCTGTCTATAAAAGATAGACACCACACAACCCCTATATATTTTTCTAGAAACAATAGACTACGCCATAGGAGTAGACACAGAAAAGGGGTTAGAAATATTTTCAGGACCGAAACCAAAATGCACAAATTATAAGGGGTCACATAAGAAAAGGTAGTAGCTAGATCAAGCAATTAATAAACATTGCAGGACAAAAGATGTAACATACCAGTAATAACATCCAAAGATGTATCAAATTCCTAGAGAGTAGCAAGTGTGTAAAGACAATTTCAGCTAGTGTTGGTACCAGAAGTAGTGCCCTTCGGTGCAGGAGCTAAACATGTGGCAACTGAAACGTTATTTGCCACAGTGGCTACCCTAGATGAAAGACAATCTCGCTGCATATGACCAAGATGACCTAATTATAGCACTAATTTATCCACTCCTCACAATATTCATAGTTAAGCTGCCCATAATAATGACAATAAGGATAAGGTAGGGCTAATTGAGCTACACTAGCCTGATGCTGGGCACCATGTGCCTTAGAACCACTACTTGCCTAAAAACGATGATCACTTAGTGTCTTAAGATAAGGAGAACTTGTTGTCGAAAAAGAGCTTCCCCAATTCTTATTCTTGGTCCACTGTCTACCATGTTTCCCACTATTCTAATGACCCCACCCTGCTCTGAATACTTAAATTTCTTGTTCTACTTTATTGTTATCTCTGGATGTTTCTTATTTTCACCCTTAACCTGCTGTATATAAACCACTAGCCTAGAGATATCCATATCATTATTCAACATCATAGCCTTATACTCTAATACCAAGTCACGGGAAAAACAAGAACCAAACTTCCTCAACTTGGATCTCATGTTAGAAATCAACTCTAGAGCAGAATGGGAAAACTATTGAAATATTAGCATACTCCTTCACGCTCATCTTTCCTTACTTTAAGTTCATAAACTCGTCTATCTTATTTTTTTTTAACTATTGAAGAATGAAGTGATTATGGAAGGCTCCCAAAAAGTCATCCCATACTGATGGCTTAGCATCATTACCTCTCAATTATTCTTACTCCTCATACCACTGGAATATGATATCTTTCAGCTGATAAGTACTAAACTCCATACCCTCTACATCAGTAGCATGCATTACCCTAAAAATCTTCTCCATCTAATCAATAAACCCCTGAGGATCTTCCTCAACCTTAGAACCTATAAAGGTTAGGGGATTCAACCTCATAAATTGTCCAACCCGAGAGACGTTAGATGAATAAGAAATAGAACTAACATGATTAGACTAATGAGAATGTGATGCGATCAACTGAGTAAGCATATGAATAGACTAGCAAAATTCCACATTAGACATATCTCTCTGAGGTGACTGAGCATATGTGTCACTAACCCGAGGAGGACTAGCAGGGACCGGTGGAACCCCAAGTGGAGTAATACAGTCAGGAGTAGGGACCCTAGATTGGGTTTGCACGCCATAAATAAGGTGAGTTCCCTCCATATTTTTCTCAGGTGAGACAGAGTTACCAATAGAGTTTGTATGACTATTAGATCTTCGGAGAGGCATGATCTGAAATGTAAAAAAGCCATGAGTTAGAGAAGTTCCATAACACTAGACTCTATAACCCGAAATAGAACATAAGAAGGGAAACATTTATAAATTACTTGTAACCTCCTCCTTATAAGTATATCTCTCTACACACCCATAAAAAAGTACTCTACTCGATAAGGCTTTGTGGACAACCAACGACCTTAAATCGTGCTCTAATACCAAACTTGTCAAGACCCAAGCCAAGACCTATTTGTGACGAGTATCTTAAGCCCACCATGGACCAAAGACTACCCCTTACCTAACCTCAAGAGCACAATAAGAGAATACAGTGGAAAACGACCAATCATGATCATAAAATGAATAGATAATCAAACGAAGACCATTGAATATTGTTGGGTTTTAAGTTTAAGAGAGAAAGAGGATGACTTAATCTTTGAAATATGAAGGAAATGGGATTACTTTATATTATAAGGTTGTACAAGGGATAAAAAGACCAAAAGTTCCTTATCCTAAGTGAAAATAATAAAAATTGGATGAAATTAAAACATTGGTGTGGCATGCCAATATTGTACAGGTTAGCCTCCATGACACACCAATATCACAAAGGTTAACCTCTATGACAGCCTTATTTTTTACCCTCACTATCTCGGGGTCCCAAAATGACCCTAAACCCCATTTAAAAATTTTAAAACTTTCCCAAATTACCCTTTTAATATCTATAAACATAATTCAAGTCAAAATTGATATTATGCATGCAGAAGGATAAAAAATAAAATGATCAAAATTTTAAGATGTCTTAGATCATTGGAATTGAGCTTGTTCTTGAGGAACCCTAACTTGGCTTTGGAGAAGAAGAAATTGCTCTTTTTTCTAAGTATTGAGTGATTTTGAGTTTATGAGGTGTTAGAGTAAATTTAACCCTAAATAACTAATGTTGGAGATCCCAAATAACATGGATTTGGGATTAAAAGAATGGAAATTTACTAAAAACCTTTCTTAAATCATGCAGGAAATTACTGGTTCCAATTGTAATGACTTAGGATGCGACTAGTTATGACTGGTCAAGAGTTATGGCTTGTAGTCATGACCTGGTGACCTAGTCCTTGGGTCCTTATTGTCTTTACAATGACTCACTCTTGATGACTTGTTATGTCTGATAATAGGTTATCATAAAGAGTCATGGTAAGGAGCAAAATCTCTTGATTTCCTTAGAGGTGTGGCAATGACTCCACACAATAACTCATTATGTCTTGTAACCGGTCATTGCCTGAGTTTTTTTCACTGACAGTTTGACAACTTCTCAGTTAGCTTGGCATTACTTTTCACTATGAAATCAGATTAAGATGAGATTGATGGCATTGGAAAGCTTATTTGATAGCCTATCTTTTGATGGGTCTAGAGCTTGAAATTTTAGAGTTTCACAATATCTCCCCTTTAGGATCATTTGTCCTCAAATGAATACTGACTTCTCTAAAAGGATAGGAAAGAGTTGTAATCCCTGACATAGAATTGTAAGAGCTAAATATCGACATGATGTGTAAATTTCCAACTATAACTTTGACTATTTTTAAAATTAAAGAACTCACTCGCACTGTATGATTTGATTCTGAAGTTGGATATCTAACATGATATTGATTTCAAAATCTTAGAGTGTATTATGATTAGGTATTATTTAGATTTCTATTAAGGACTCAATTGAGTTTATACGTGGAATGAATAAAAATAAGGAACCTCAAGAAATAGGCATATTCATGAAAACTCGGATAGTAAGACTAGATAAAAAAAATGTAAAACTATAGGAGCTAATCTATAGAATTGTTAAACTGAATTGTTGGCTATACGGACTGACTTCTACTAAGCATTTTATAATTTCACTAAATTATTCCTGGCATGAACATATAATTTGAAGTAAATGTGATAGATAATGACATAAAATTTTTAAGAGTCTTTGGGAAAGGAATATGTGTTACCTTCAACACTCCTTGTCAAAAGTTCTAATAACATTAGGGAGCAAAGAATTTTAGGCATGATCTGAGCGAGATATCAGAATAAGGATTATAACATGGTTTGAGCATCTAAGTCTTTTGAGCATCTAAGTCTTCTATTCTAAGATTCTAGAATAGGAATGACTTAGAGTTGAACATGAGACATCTCTGGTCTAAAGCTACCTATTATGAAACAAGACTATTTTAGGACAAAATTAAGGATAGGAAAACTATGATTTAATTGAAAGGATAGACAACTTCTATCTTAGTAATATTTTTTAACCATGATTCCTTCTTATAAACATATCACACTTCGCTAGCTGAAACATCTAACTTTTTTGTGGGTACACTATATATGACTTCTAAGAGCTATGTCTGGCCTAATTGAATGCTCTCACTCTATCCAATCTTAATTTAAATATACAAGGCTCTACCACTTAAAGGACTACAGTAGTCTTAACCACGAAAATACTACATTCTATATCCACTTAGAGCAATAACCCTCAAACATACACTTCTTCTTGCAACCATAAACAATCAATCTTAAGCACTATTCAAAGAGTTATTAACCATCATAAGCCATCATCTAAAGGTATATCAATAAATCATTCAAGACTATCACTCAACTACCGACAACATCACCATCAAACCATCAAAGTATAAGAAGGGTCATTGAAGAACTAGCATAAAGAGGTTTGATAGGAGAGGGATACTGTGAAATCTCAACGTAAGGATTTTCATGAATTCAGCACATAACTGAGGCTTGAAAAGTAAAATATAATTGGAATAAACTCATTCAAAAAATATGATCTAAAAGAATACATGACGTAGTGTGATTTCACTAGTCACTAAGGATGTATCATGAGTACCTACAAAGGAGCATACCATAAAATATGAGTACATGAGTCATGAGATGTATAACTTGAGATTGGGATTCATAACTTCATGGAATATGAGTCATAAATATGAGTGAACTATCAATCCTTATACTAGAAATTAGACATGGGCACAATTTGTATATAGTGCATGAATATGGGCTAATATCATAGAGGTGACTTGTTAGGCATGAGTAGAGTGTTGTAACAATAAAAGTATATAGAATTTATACTGAGATAGGAATGGATCAGATATCTTTCTCCCCTAGTGTTGATCTAAAACTTAGTAGCATCACTACTAGAATCTGATAATCTAACTTGATTCCTTATTCTATCATCTCCCTATTATATTAAATCCATCATTCTAAGATTGTGGAATCCTAAAATAAACTCTAAATTGAATTGAAATCATTTTACTCTAGATTCCCAAATATAACAATACACATAAATAATAAACTCCCCCTAAAAGACTATATCTTATAGTGTAAAACCCGCTACTAGTACTTTCTTCTGAGATACAACTATTAATTTTCTATAGCCGTAATAGTTATCATATAATAACTTAAACACTTACTAATTTAGAATTTTTAGGAGTATCACCATACCCAGAGTTCACACTTTTTCCTTCTAGAATTTCAAACTCTTCTTTCTATTAGCTTAAATCATCCATAATTCAAACTTAGATACTAACACTTAACATGGATATCCAAAATCTTTTAATGAACTATACTAACTTACTACTGGAAAAAATAATGAAACATAGTAAGAATGATGAAGAACTAACCCACTCAAAATTTTTGAACATACTTAATTTTAACAGGCTTCTGTATCATTGTGGTTACTGCCTAATCTCTATCCTGACTAAAACATTAACGTACTCTAAGTCCCCTCACCTTAATTTTTAAATCTCTCTTAAAGGAATATTAAACAATCTACGCAACAACTTTTTGGCTCCATGGATACATAATCTACTAAATTTAGATAAATACTATCCCCCACTTTACTGCTGTTACACTTCTAGGTTCATGATTCTAAACTCTAGGTCATACAACCATAGGATTCTGAGAAGGGATCTGAGGGCACATCTGACTTTGGCTTAGTTCATGATTTTAATGGTCATAAGTTAAATCTTTCAAAGTTTGGAACTTAAAGGCACTGATGGGATCCATGTAAGCCTACGTATAATCTTATAACTGTCTATGTGGAATGTCTGATAAAACTCTATCAGTAGGAAGTAAAGCTTGACTATTTCTATTACCTAAAAATGTAAGGCAGAGATGGCATAAATAGAGAAATGTAAGAATATATACAAGTTTCTTAGAGAACATCTCTACTACACGATTTGAGATATACAAAAGGAAAAAATTTCCTAATTTCTTGTATCCTCTCAAAGAAAAGTACAAACATCTATGTACTGTTATCCAAGACTATACTAGACACGACTTCATAGACACCCTAGGACACTTGAACCTTGTGCTCTAACACCAAGTTTGTCATAATTCCTAACTACCCCTAGTTTTAACATGGTGCTTGAAACCATAAGTAATCCCAATCTAACCCATGGTACTGGAATGATGCTTGAGCAACTGATTAAAAACATATATAAAAGCTAAATTTTTTAAGTAGAAGCATAAACATGAGAGTAGTTATTTCTATATATTTACTATTGGAAATTTTATTGACAACATCTATACCCTAAAAAAGAAAGAGAAACTAATTACAATAAATCTAATAATTATCTATGAATCCTTTAATAATACTTACTATAGGTAGTCGAGATATAACCCTAACTATCCCAAATAAATACATCTGTATAAAAATGTAAAATACAAGAGCTACAACTGACTCAAGTCCTCAAAATATGATAACTCATCCCCTACTAGTTGAATGCTATGATCTTCTTTGATATGATTTTATAGTAAGCACTTGAATCTACATCACATGAAAAACATAGGAAGAAGAGGCATGCTATTAGTACTTGGGAATATACTAAGTATGTAAGATATGCACTAGTCATGAAAATACTTAAAACATGATTAAAACTAAGTACATAAGACATTTTATAAAATATGGATTTATAACATGTTTCTAGCTGTAAGGCATCATTAAATTTCTAAATCATGAGCTAGCAAGTTGTTGTAAATTGGGATACGGTAGAAATATGAATACTATATTTAATTTCAAGTTAAAGCTGAATATGCTATAAAACTATACTGAAGGGCATGTATGAATACTGGATCTAAAATTATGGGACGGGAACTGATGTAATGACTAAGTATAAATATGTATTGTATAAAAATAAATAACTGAATAAAAGGTCATGCTTATTTGAATTGAAACATAAGTTAAACATAAAATGAGGACTGTAGGAGCTAATAATAGCCGACAAACCCCAATCTGAGCTAATTGGGGTCCAACTTATAACCCCAGTTGGAAGGGTTCTAGTACCTTACTAAGGGTACTAACACTAGCTAGTGTGGTCCATTAAACTAATATCTCAAAGAACTAGGGTGTGATGCCTCAACTGAGGGGGGGCCATTATAACCTACGATGTCGGCGTAGTTCTAGAACTTAAGGACTACTACTAATTATATTTTCTTAATGGACAAGGGAGCTGTCATCCTTGCATTCACTTGGTGATACGTATGACTCCAAACTGAATTACACTGAAGCATAAATAAAATTTCTCATTATTATATCATTCTAAAAATGGTAATGCATACATAATCTAAAATATTCAAAAATAGGTAAATCAATGTATGACTGAATTCCTAGCTATCAAGTGTTCATAACCTACTAACTCTAAACATGATAATATTAGTAAGATATTTTGAGGGAAATAATAATTCATGTCCAAAAACTTGACATTTTATTATACTCAAGGAATTTATGATTCTTAAAATATTGGAAGATGCTTCATTATGGAGAATATGAGTTCATAGTTTTCCTATAAGAACAAACTTTAGAATTTAAGAAAAACTCATACTTTGATCTGGAACCCAAACTTGAGGGGAAAATAACTTGAAGATTAAGAAGCTATTAAGACTCAATGGGTAAAAGGAACCCATTTATGAAATCCCATATACCTGAAGGTGGAAGCCTTATAGAAATCCTTGGAATTGAGCTTGTTCTTGATGAACCCTAACTTGGATTTGGAGAAGAAAAAATTTCCCCTTTTTTCTACGTGTTAAGTGATTTTGAGTTTATGAGGTGTTAGGGTAAATTTAACCCCTAATAAATGATATTAGGGTGCCCAAACGACGTAGATTTTGGATTAAAAGAATAAGGATGCCTTAGAATACTCAATATTAGGTAAAATGCTCTAGTCGCTCACACTTAGAGTAAGTTGGCCTTAGTATCTAATACTAGCAAAGATTGCCTCAGTTCCATTGGACTTAGTAAAGGTGCTTGAGTAGAATATCTACCTTAGAGATTATGGTTGCTTGCAATACATCTAAGAGTTGATTTAGATACCATAGCCTACTCCGAGGTAGAAATTGACTTATAATGCATTCAAGGATTTAGATGTGGGCTTGTTGACCTACCTTAAGGCAGGAATTATGATTAGTTCCCTTAAACTCTTGTGCTTAGTAATTTACTTGGGAGTGCCCTTTGGGCCAATATTGATGGCTCTTGGTACTTATTGGTTATGTTGAATGGCATTTGAAATAGTGGCCAAGTGATTAGGCCATTGTATACCTTATTAGCTAAGCTTATGCCAGGCTATTAATTATATTGTTGTGATCAGCTATTATTTGGGCTAATGAATGAGCCCTTGACTATAAGATGGCCTAAGCCATAAATAATGTTATTGACCATGCTATGAATAAGCTATAGATTTTGACATTCTTTACCTATTGCTCATGCTAATGATAAATTATCTTTAGGCCAATGGTAGGTCAATGAATATACTAATAATAGGCCATTGTTCATGATATCGCTTATGGTTATGCATATGGACTAAATGACTAGATTATAGATTATGAAAGGATAAGCCCTTGATTATACTATTGAAAAATCTATTGATTAGGCTAGTGTTTATGTCATTAACTATGTTATTGCCCTTGTTATGATTATTCTTAATAACTAAGCTAATAATCATGTTGTAAATCAATTGTATTGTTAATTTTGGAGATGATGTTTTTATTGGTGCTAGAAGTCATGCTTATTGACTATATGTAAGATATTCTATAGATTAGACTTGGACTCATGATACTTCCTTATATGATTGTTTATGCTAATGCCTTTCCAATTATTATACATATTTGAATACCCATCTCTTTGATTTTGGATGAAGTTAAGATATTGGTATTACAGATATAAATCCAGGGGAAAAACCCTTTGAAAGTTTATATTATTCATGTTACATATGCATATATCTACTTATAAAGTGACATTGATGATGAATGTTGGATAATTGAGGTATACACTTCTTTGTCTCATCTTTATATCTATTTACTTTAGTCCTCATGGGTCTTGTCGGGTAATTTAGCCCTCATGGGGCTTTTTATTTACTTTATCCCTTGTGTGGCTTTTCAAATACTTTTACTCTTGTGGGACTTATCATTTACTTTATCCCTCGTGGGGCTTGTCCTTTACTTTAGCCCTCGTGGCGCTTGTTCTTTATTAATGATATAAATTTATATATTGTAATGTTATGCTGATACCTAGCAAGGCCAAAGAATGTGATGATGTTTTGATGATACCAGGCAAGGTCAAAGGATTTAATGATATTATTTTAATACTTGGCAAGGTTAGAGGATACTATAATGATATGTTGATACCTAATAAGGATAGATGATGTTGTGATAATATGATGATAACCGGTGTATTTGGTTAATATTGTGAGAAAATAATGATACTTGTTGTGGTCGGATGATATTGTGATAATATGATGATACCCAATGCAGCTAGAAGATATTGTGATGTTATGATGATTCCTGCCAAGGCCAAAGGATACTATGATGTTATGATGATACATGGAAAGTCCACAGTATGATTATTGTTGTGCCTATGTGTATATATACCGGTTTGAGTCTGGAAAGCCCTATGTGTTGCAATTATGTGTTTATTTATTCTCTTGTATAGTTGTACATAATGTTGATATTGGAGATGTCGATTATAGTCTTCCAATGATCTAAGGTATAAAGTGGTCTATTTGTTATGTTGATTATGAAAGATGCTTAGCGGTGGATATTGCTTTAGTAGCTAATAGTGACTAATGGATCAGTGGACTTCGGTTATAAAAAGGGCAAGTGGCATTAATGGCTATTAATTTTGATGATTATTTTATTATGGAGATTGGTGATAACAGGATTAGTGATGGTGATGAGTAGTTGCTATTGATGACTAAGTCTATGATGTTTGTTAGTTTTTAAGTGAGGATTTATGGATTATTAATGCTAGTTAAAAAAAGATGTTATTGATAGATGAATAGCAAACTAATGGTGATTAGCTGCCATTGATAAGTGGTGACTAGTGGAATTATGATGGCTAGAAATAAATATTAGTTAAATGGCAATAATGGTCTAGTGGTGAATCTTGACTAGATACTAGCATGGGCTAGTTAGTGAATAATGGTTAGTCGTGGATGATGAATAGTGATTACATAATGAATAGTGGATAGATAACAATAAGAGGTTATATAATGACTAGTGAGTAATTAGTTTTGTAATAAGTGTTGGCTAGCTAATAATTAGTGAATAGGCTATATTGATGAGATAGATGCCTATATATGGTATTGTTACGGTCACGAGTATATTGGTATATGTTATTCCATTGCAATTATTGATGATGATTATGAATGTTGGAAAATAATCGTTTGATGAAAATTGAGGAAAACTATGGATAATGAGGAAGTTTGAATATATTGTTGATTTGATTCCTTTATGATCCCTTGGGTGTACTCTTCGATAATATAGGACACTATGATGAGTTCTTTACTTTATGCACTATTTGGCTTATGGGCGCCAACTCTGTACTTGTGTTCGCTTATGATTGTACTTGTGTCACTTTATGATTCCAAATTATTTATTTATTATGCATGATGATATTTGCAAATGTTGATGCCTTATGTTATACTGTTATTCCAATATTTAATACTTGTTATATACCGCGATATTGGCATGCATTAATGCCTTATGTTATATTCTTATTTTGACATTTAATGCTTATTATGTACAGCGATATTAGCATGTGTTTATGCCTTATGTTATACTGTTATTTCAGTTTGTTTACTTATTATATACAGTGGTGATGGAGATGATCCAGGTTCAGTTTTGTACCAGACTTTGTTATGATTATCTTGCACTTTATCATTCTTATATCATGATTTAACTCAGTCGGCCAATCATACTTACTAAGTACCAATTGTTTTGGTACTCATACTATATTTATGTAACTTTTTAGTGCAGATCTGAGTATAAAATATCGTCGTTGATTGTGATTCGTGCAATGATTGATTTTTGGAGATAGGGTGACCTCTTTGAGTTCGAGTCACCCAAATGTCTATTTATCTCTCATATTCAGTCTTTGGTATTCGAGATAGATATATTAACTATTCTAGACTTATAGTTGTCTTGATACTATTAGTTGCTCTTGTATTAACTCTACCAGGTCTTAGGATTTGTATCTTGTATGACTACTTATTCTATCTAAAACCCATATGTTCACAATTTATGTTATCAAACTTCGCCTATGTCGGGCATTTCTTACCGGATTAACCTATGACATTAGCTTTGAGTTATGGTATTGGCTTACCTACTGGTGGATATTGGTGCGTACCATCATGACTCATAAATTGGATCATGAAAAATTACTAGCAAATCCTAGGTTTCAATGATATTGTTGGTACAAGAGCAAGTGTCTAAAAGAGTCCTACGGATTGGAACATTGATATTCCTTCTCTATCTTTGGAAGGCTATAGGACATTCTTAGGAGTTCTTCACTTCTTTCACTCATATCGTGCCAAGAGTTTTAGTTGGATTGTATAATATTCTCTTGACCTTACTCTTTCATAGAAAGCCAGCAACGTGCTACCACTACATAAAATGAGGGTCCTGAGACCAAGTGTAGAAATCCTACTCTTGTATTGAACATGGACAACCTAGAGGTAATGGATAGCCTAGAGATGTGTCCATTTCTAGAATCTAGGATAAGATGCCTTCCCCAAACCCTATTCCTTCACCTGAGCCAGATATTCTTTCGCAATAGCCAGCGGTGGGCCAGGCACTATTCCAGGCTCCACTAGGGTTTAGTTTTTTTCAACAGTTCTCAAAGAAGCATAAGTACAATTGTTGGGTATTGTTGGTGGTGTGAAGCCTTATGGCGAACCATTTGTGGACTACAGTGGTACTGAGGCAGAGTGAAGACTGTAGCTACATCTACTAGAGTTGAGACTTCTCCTACACTGATAGTCTCCCAGCCAGTGGTGGCCTAGCCCGTTACGTCTTCTAAAGAGCAGAAGATATTGGGCAAATTTTTTAGGATATCTCTATCAAGATTTTTCTGGTGCTTCAGGCGAGGATTCCTATGAGTTTCTTACTGTTTGTGAGGATAGGCTTTGTGGTTTAGGTCTTGTTGAGACTCTTGGTTTGGATTGATGTCACCCAAAACTAACCTCCAAAGAGGTATGCTATGGTTGATGCCAAATATAGTAACCCAAGTCGAACCCACAGAGAATACGGTGAACAATATCTCAAATTTGACAAAACTCACGAGAAGTGAGTAAAAGTAAATGGGGGAATTAGAAGTCAGTAGTAACAAATAGCCGAACCTGAATGCTTGAGTTGTTAAGTAATAGAAGATAAACACTAGGACTGTGTTCCCTCTGGCTTCTCAACTCCTAAGTTTCTCGTGTTTGATCCACCTATCCTACTATTCTCCGTGGAAAGTTGAAATACTACGTATTATCAACTATGTTGTGAAAATTTTGATAAATCTCCCCCTTACCTTGTGGATATTAGGGTGTCACCTTGTTGTCCCTTGTTTATAACCTCAGTACAACTATCACCTTTTGAGTCTCTATTTGATTAGATGAGGATTGATAGCCTCGAATCACTATTGTAACCTCTTTTTTCCAATCTAAAACTCCCTTGTAAGGAGTTATCAAATACAGGAAATTCCTAAGCTTCTACAGTAGCTTGGGTGCAATTAATATGAAGAAGATTGCAATACACGCAATTATAGTAGACTAGATAAATCTCCCACTTCCCTTACGTCGCTAATCCGCTAAAGTTCCCATAACCCTAGTCAAGGAATTTAGCCGCTCATGCTTATGAAACAATCCATGATAGTCAATAAAGAATGAATTTACTTAATTGCACAATAATGAAAGAATAAAATCTGAAATCTCCAATTAAATATGAAACCAAAATCTCAAGAACAAAATCTCAATGGTCAAAGTATATGAAAGTATCAAAAATATTATAATAGTGCAAAACTTATAATGAATTAGCCCTAAGTTATTTATAGTATCTTAAAATAACAAAGAAATACTAATTAACATGGTCTAGGAAAGTTAAGTCGGCAGTAGTAACGCCTCTATCAATGAGTCTCTACGTCTCTTATGACTCGCTACCAGCTATTGAAGCTTTCTTCTGGCTCTAGTAGCTACGAGTCGTATATTTACCCTATAAGCCATAGGCTTTATCTCCTGGTCATGCCACTATCTTCTATCCTCTAGGTCACTTGAGTCTACTAAATTTACAGTTCCTTACCACGAGTCATAGTTTGTCCATACGACTCATAGCCTTCTATTACTTCACTTCTGGACTTTAGCCTAGCTCACAATTCTATTTACAGGTGCATTCTACGACCCATAGTCACTCATTACGAGTTGTGGTCCTCTGATACTTAGCTTCTCTAGCATAGATTTAGCCACTTTAATCCTTACGAGTTGGGATACGAGTCATATAGTGTCTTAATGACTCGTATCCTGACCAGTACATCAGCTTTTTCAAAGACTTTCCTTTATATTTTCAACTCAAGACACTTTCTATCTAATTTCCCTACAATCATGCAACAAACACATCATATCTACCAAAATAACCTAAGTCCAAGCATAAATTCATTGTTTTAAGGATTGCATGTGCCATGTTTCCAAGGCACATCAACACCCTCAACTTATATCTTTTACATGTCCTCAGGCAAGACACAAAATTACTACCTACAAAAACACAATTCTTAATTGTGGAGAGTCTCTGAGATATTTGACAGTTGACTTATAGATTATCACAAGAATGTTTTTACCCCCCCCCCCCCTTCCTATTTCACTGTTCAAAAATATTATTATGTATCAATTCGGTACAATAGTGTGACCCATAGGATTCCAATGATTGCATTACATCAGCAACAAACAACTAGCCCTAAGTAATATACACTATCCAGACAGATACACAACCTGACATTGCAACCCATGTACCTTCATAGTCAAAGGAGTCCCTATTACTCAGTTTTTTCATCCTATTATTCCATGGATAATCTGGACACACTCACACTCGCAAAGAAATTCCAGTTAGTGTAAACAAAATGTTGTAGGCTTGCCCTTATTCTCTTTACTTAAATTTTCATACGATCGGGATAGGATCACTGTAGGACCTTGTTAGTCTTGTAACATATGTTTAGGGATGGTTATGGTATATTTGGGAAATCGTAAGTGACTTAACCTTCTTGGCACTATGTTTTCTTAGGGGTTCACTTTTTCTATCATCTTTCTATTCAATCTACCCTTATCTCTCCCTTTTCATTCTTTTCCATGTCTATTTTTAGTCAGGTGAGGTTCTCTTTTCTCATTATCTTTTCTTTTTTTCTTTCATTTTCCTTTACTTTTGCTATTTATTTTTATTTTATTTTTACCACATCCGCCATTATTTACTTTTCTATCTACATCTCTTTCTTTGTACTTATTTTTCACTATGCGTCCCTATGATAGCCAACCTCAACTTAGGCGATTTGCCTGAGTTGAGATGCATATTGTCCAAGGAGGACTAGGGCCAAAACAGGTTCATTGTAGTCAAATGGGAAGGTGAAATAACTGTAAACCAAAAAATAGGTCTATTATACTTAAATTACGGATCAAGGTTTTCATAATTTTATTTGGTTTGGCCTTTTAGGCTCGAGTGGACTATTCAGAACAATGGCCTATGATCATCTCCTAACCATCCATCCTACAATCTAGGTAAAAGAAACTGGGCAAGTTCTGGATTTCATATACATTGGAAAAAAAGTAACACCTCACACTCACATTTATGCATGTTCTTTTCATCAAGAAATCCAAGTACTCATTCATATTCAAAGAACAACTTTACTAGATATAGTATCAAAGAATAAATCACTTACTTGTTTTCTTGAGACTCGAATTTCTTATCACCAATGATTTTAAGACCTAATATTTTAGAATTTCAAACTTTGGGAGGATTGGACTTGGTTGATTTTATGTTTTGGATTGAATGTGGAGTATTTTGAGTGGTTTGGCTAAGAAAAGTGAAAGGAATCATGATTTAAGTTAATTGGATGGCCAAATTATTGCACCTTTTTATAACGCCCCAAATCTGGTACCCTGAATGTTACACGATACTAATGACCCCGAAGGACCACAAGCTAACCCATGACCAATATCTGTAATTGAGCACTAAATAATATACTATAAATATGCAAAATATAAGCTATAAGGCCATAAGGTTCAAGACTGAACAAATATTGAATATAAAACAATATTTGTAATGGATATAACAATACGTAAAACTGAAATAAACTATCTAAAACATATTGTAATCTGAAGGACTCTAAAACTTAACTATCTGAATAAAGAGTTAATGGGACAATCCCCCAACAAACTCCATCTACTGAGATAAGCTAAGTACTGAGAGAATGAAATAATTAAATAATAACATCCACTACTAAGTCTACTGCTGCGGACTAGATCTGAACTGCTAAGAATGCTCTGGAGCTTATGCTTCTTAACCTATGGTATAAAACACCATAGTGCAAAAGCGTCAGTATGTTGAATCTACTAGTATACAAGTGAGGTAGCCTGAATGCAAAGGGTTCATATGCATGAACAATACTAGTTGACTGTATAACATGAATGCGAGAATACATACATAAATAGTAATTCTGAAAGTTTAATACAAATAACTGAT
Organism: Capsicum annuum; assembly: GCF_002878395.1. Lineage (NCBI taxonomy): Eukaryota > Viridiplantae > Streptophyta > Magnoliopsida > Solanales > Solanaceae > Capsicum > Capsicum annuum. The sequence goes on along the minus strand of NC_061118.1, from coordinate 7,459,391 downwards.
CAAAGTTTAATACGGAGTTAGATGACTATATCTAATAGTACTGAAATCCGATAGAACTAGCTGAGTTCCATACTGAGTCCTGATTTCTATAGAATAGGTTTGATTTTTATTCTGAAGACTAATTCTGAAAAATAAAACTATGGAAGGTAATTATCTAACCAACATGCCCCGAATCTAAACAGGTGTGGTCTAACCTGTAACTCTAGCTGGAAGGGTATCAGTACCATCCCACGAGTAAATACAAGCTGTGAGTAAACCCTCTCTGATAGGGAGCTCTTCCGTCAACCCCTCCTATAAGGAAAACTCAAATGAAATGTATAGTCCCTAGACTCGTAGGGGTACATCTCCAACTACGCTGGCTACTTAGTTTTGGAACGCAGGAATTGCTGCTAAAAATCATACCCTCTACTAGCTGACAGTGTGTGTCCTCATTCCTGGGTTCACTTGGTGCTTAATCCTACTCCCAACTAAATAGATGCTGAACTGATTTTCCTAGTTGACACTAGGCATGACTGAGCTATTACTGATGGTACATTTAACTGAACTGAACTGAGTTCATTGGGTTTCGTTGACTGATAGAATAAAACTGAGATCTTATAACTGACTAAGATTATAGAGATTACTAAGATTATTGAGATTTACTGAGATTACTGAGTAGGACTGGATAGGTAGACACTGAATTTATTGAGTTTTCCTAAGTCATATAACTAACTGAATTTTACTGATCATGGCTTGACTGAGAGTATCTTTAAAACATGAAACTGGCTCTAGGCACTCAGCTAAATTATCGAGTACAAGTACCCCCAGGACTAGATAGCATGAAACTGACAGGACATGACACTTCTTGAACACATGACCAACATCAATAATTCATAATAAATTAATTTAGGGATTTCATGAAGCACATGGTTATCATAGTTTTGTACATGAATGGAATTGCATATAAACATGTCATACATTCATCAATCAAATCTCATGGACATTCCCTAAACAATTCATAATGAACATAATATCATGGAAGTCATTCTTGGTCACAGGGAAAAGAATGCATCTATCACTTGGGTCACAATTAAGCTATAATGCATAATTTCTATTATCTTAGGCATTTTATCAAATACCTAGGATGCATGACTTAGGGCATAGGCATAACCATCAAATCAATCCAACAAAACTCCATATTTCAACTCAATTTCACATGTTTCAGAACACATGCTAGCATAGGGTCATGAACAACACATAAAGATTCCATCTTGGGAATCATACAACCATAATCACATGAACATAATCATTCCACAACAAAATATTCATAATAAAGATTTAAAACTTGATTCTTGTGCTTCATGGATGAAAGGAATCCTTGAATGAACATTGTGTATACCTTAGTTCTTGATTCTATAAAGATTTACGGAGAGATTCTTGAATTTGAGTCTTGATTTCTTGAGCACAGGTTTTTTGCCTCTTGTGAGAGAAGGATTTTGTCCTTGAGAGAAAGTGAGGAAATGTGATATAATAGGGTTTTTAGGGCATAATTTCATGGTTAAAGGCCGGTATGGGTCTTGGAAAAAGACCCAATTAACCTTAGAAAGTTTTTATTCTTCGTACTTAAAACCCGATTTGGGCACTTGGCACGACGCAGCGCTATCGTATCGTGCACTGGAAATTGCCAACTGGGAACTAGGCTGAAGGGCGGCTATGGTGAAATCACGTTGAGACACTAGAAATTGACAACTCTAAATTTGAGCCTTGGCACAACGTGCAATAATTGTGGAGGCTTACTGGATTTTGACGATTGCCATTATGGCATAGTCTGCGATGTGTTACTGGCTTAGGTGGCACACTATCTTACTAAAATGGCTCTAACACTTCGCCCGGGTGTCAGATACTGGCAAATTTGATATCAATGGAAAGATTATTCAATTTTCCACACAATAAAAGGTCAAAATCTTAAAAATTATACTTGTATAAAAGTGTATTCATCTTTTAATGTAAGTCTTTAACATTTTTAGGAAAATTTCTAGCTAGGTAGAAGTATGGGGTATTACAATATCTCCCCCTTGGGAACATTTGTGCTCAAATGAGACTAATTGAAATGGAGAAACGATAAGCTAAAGTACATACTGAACATAAACAACTAAAACATGACTACATGATTGACATTACTGAGATTCATAATAAGCATGCATAGCTGATGCATGATTTTATGACTGAAATGAGGCATGACTGTATGATTGAGAGTACTGATAAGCTGATCACGTATATCTGATGTATGAATACCTAACTGAACTGACTCATGAACATATAACTGAACATGTAAGGGAAAAGATACCAAGTTTGAAACAAAAATTGAGCATAGTTTGTAAATGAAATTTGAACCATAAGCTGAATGAACTAAAGAAAAGGTATTACCTTGGCCGAGTATGAAATAGCAAAGAAGAGGTGAGGATACTTGATCCACATGTCTGCTTCTACTTCCCAAATAGCTCCCTCAATAGACTGATTTCACCAAAGAACTTTGACTTGAGGGACTTCTTTGTTCCTCATTGTTTAGGCCTGATAGTCAAGGCTTTTGACTCAAATCTCTTCAAAAGAGAGACTGTTCTGAATATCTACGCCCTCAACAAGGACTATAACTTTTTGGTCACCTATGCACTTCTTTAGCAAGAAGACATGAAAGACTGGATGCACTGAGACTAGATCTGACGACAATTCGAGATCATAAGCTACTTTACCAAAGTGATTGAGAATTTTGAAGGGGCTGACATATCAGGGAATGAGATTTCCCTTTTTGCCAAACCTCTTCACTCTCTTCATGGGGGAGATTTTCAAATACACAAAATTTTCTGACCTCATCTTGAGATTCTTTCTGAACACGCATAAATAGGAACATGAGAACATGGCTGAGTCTGTAATATGTGACATGTACTAGGTATCGTGAACTGAACTGACCCATTAAGTACATGGCTTACAACTGATATTGGAGCTAGAGGGTCAACCTATGGGTATCCACAACTCCAAACTAGATTCATTATGCGAAGAGAAATTTGAGGGTTTAGTGCATAATAGCTCGGGGTATAGAGCATCTTCACCTTAGGACATTATGTCCCTAGAAGAATACTAATTTGACTGAGATACTGAGAAAAATTAGGATGATGCACAGGGCACCTACGAAGTGAATCATGACTGAATATCTGGGATCTGAAGCTAAGACATGATACATGAACCAAGTTGAACGTGGAACTACTTGGTTATTCTATCTTAGAATGATCACATTCACGAGACCCCGGATAGTGCAACTAGATGAAAAGATGGGGAAACCACACCATCCAAACTTGTCTGCTTAATTGAACTACTGGCTTTGCAGACTAACTCATGCTGAAAACTTATACTCGACTGGAGTATTTATATGACACTCTTTCTATAAAGTTCTAATGACTGTAGAGAGAAAGTGAATATTATCCTGGTGTGAGTAGGACATCTGAATGGGAGATCGCTATATGGCTAGGATTTTTGTATTAGGAGGCAAGGCCTATGGAACATCATCCAAGATAAAGTGACTAAAACTTATGCACTGGAACTGAGACTACTGAAAAGATTCATGTGGGTGTTGAGCACGAATGCATAGATATACTAATTTATCTAATTAACTGAATAACTCAAAGTTGGTAATGGACACGTAAAACTGAACTGTACTTCTATTGAATAACTAAACTAAAACTATAGACTACAATGCATAGATGGTAATGACTGACAGGGTAACATGAGATAACTGAGCATGAATTGAGGGTAACTAAATCATTTGAGAACAAAACACCAAAAGTACAACACGATTCTAGAATAGTCTTGCAAACTAAGGTACTGAAAGGCTAACAACTGAGTAGTTGATAACTATACACTATGGTCGGCTAAACCCAAAAAACTGAACTGAGTTAACGATCTAATTTTTGAACTAGGGCTGGGACTGAGATTTTAGGTAAGATGGTAATTGAGACTATAACCATAACTAAGACTATAACTGGGACTGAATGCTGGTTTTCTAATAACTGAGGTTTAGACTGATACGGACGTACTGAATTTTGATGGTTAAGTAACTGATAGCTGAAAGCCATGGTTTTTTAGGACTATCTGAGTCCTTTCATGGATATTGATTACTAAACTGACGCTGTAACTGAGACTTGAGGAATAGAACATTAACACTATGGATTTATCGAGAGATCTAAACTGAGGGTATACGTGGTATATTCTAAATTATCAGACCGATAAGAGCATAACGTGGATCATGGGAACTAAGTATACTATAAAGAATTTCATAAGTACATGAGTCATGAGCTGCATGACCTGAGTCCAGAGTTTTCTATATTTGGGGAACATGATTTGTACTATCGAGTAAATTGGAACTCCTCTTACTAGGAATTGTATGCGTACATGATTCTATGGAATGAGTGTGAATATAAGTTGTGTTCATGGAACTGAGATGTGAAACATTCATAGGTAACATGATGAGTGGAGTACAAAAACTTCCACTGATATAAGAATAAGTATGGAATCGTCTTCTCTTACTAATTTTCCTATACATACTGGCATTACTACTAGAATTCTGAAGGCTTATATTTCTGAGATATCATAACTAGAAAGTTCCTGTATACCTGTCCGGCTGAGTTAGATGACTCACTGGGGTGGAGACTTGAAAGGTCCTGTTAATATTTGGTCTGACCTTAAAGTTGACTGCTATGTAAAGAGTTATAGAGGAAAAAGAAGCTCCTAAATATGAAGAAGCATGAATATGTAAAAGAGGGATCTGTAACATACCAATTGCTGTATTAATAGGACTTTCCTAATCTTGACGAGGATAAAGTGCATAGAGTCTATTTGGGTGTTGCCCACTGTGGCACTAGAAATGGTACCCTACTAATTTGGGTGACGGACTAAATTGAAAGACGATCGTACTGACTTTGTGGACCGAGTTTAGGATAGTCTCTAACCTTGCGACCTGACTCACCCCATCTAAAACACACATTATTGCTGGCTCTACACACATCCTTATGATATTTACCATATTCTTCGCAAAGTAGATAAGTGCAAATAATGCTTTTACCATTCTGAGATTTGGAGCATGGCGCCCTATATTTGCTACCAATTCTGAACTTAGGAACTGAAGCACTGGCTGAGGAAGGAGCTGGGACTGAAAACTTCTGGCTATGCTAAGAATGGTTATCACCCTGCGACCCTGGCTGAGAAAAACTACAACTACCAGTTCTGGCTCTCTTATTTTCCCTCTCCTTCTTCTTAAGTTTCTACTCCTTAATCTTTTGAGCATGTACTAGAATTCTAGATATGTTCATTTCCTTAATCAACATCGCAGTCCTACACTCCTTAACCAATCTATATGAAACCCCAGACATATACGTACTTATTCTGGATCTACTGTCTTCTACTACATAGGGAGCGTACCTGGCTAACTGGGTGAACTTGAGGGAGTATTGTTTTATGCTCCTATTACCTTGTCTGAGATTAATGAACTCTAACACTTTGGCTTCTTTCTGCTCCTGGGTAAATAATCTATCTAAGAAGGCCATAGAAAACTGTTCCCATTCTATGGGCTCGGTATCTATACCTCTGTCTACCTTTCACTGTTTCAACTATGTATGGGCTATATCTTGTAGCTGATAAGTGGCTAACGTTGTACTCTTACTGTAAGTCACTTCCATGATGTTTGTGACTTTCTGAACCTGGTCGAGGAATTCTTATGAAATCTCTTCATACTTAGAACCTAAGAATAAGAGAGGATTCATTTGGGTGAAGTCCTGAATCCTAGCTACAGCTAAATTATCCATTGGGTTGGACAGAACAACAGCTAGCCATACATTTTAAGTTGTGACTGAATTGGCTAGAGTAGTAAATGAAGTCTTGAATTTTACATGGGAAACATGTTCATCCAGGGGACCTACCTTAATGGGCTAAGGTGTTGACTGATTACCGATTCTCCTTTTGCTAGCCCCTTAAGAAGGCATATTCTGTAATCGAGAGGAAGAAACATATCAGACTGAGAAATTAAGTGGAGACTACTCACTGGCAAAATATGAATACTAAAAGAATAGAAGCTATTCCTAAAATATCTCGTAGCCTCCTGCACATAAGTGTGGTGCACAACATACCCATGCACAAGAAGACTCTACTAAATCCGGCTCTTAAGACTTCCTAGGACACTGTTGAACCTTAGGCTCTGATACTAAATTTATAACACCCCAAATATGGAACCTAAAATGTTACACAGTGCTAATGACCCTGAAGGACCACAAGCTAACCCATGACTGATATCTGTAACTGAGCACCGAATAATATACTGCAAATATGAGGAATATAAGCTGTAAGGCCAAAAGGTTTAAGATTGAACAAATACTGAATATAAAATAGAGTCTGTAATGGAGTATAACAATACCCAAAACTAAAATAAATTGTCAAAAATATATTGTATTCTAAAAGCCTCTAAACTGAACTGTCTAAATAAAGAGTTGATGGGGAAATCCCCAACTAACTCCATCTACTGAGATAAGCTAAGTACTGAGAGAATGAAATAATAAAATAATAGCATCCTCGAATAAAGAGGCCTCACTACTAAGTCTACAGCTGTGGACTGGATCTGAACTGCTAGGGATGCTCTGGAGCTCGAGCTTCTAAACCTATGATATAAATCACCATAGGACAAATACGTCAGTACATTAAATGTACTAGTATAAAAGTGAGGTAGGCTGAATAAAAAGGGTTCATATGCATGAACAATACTAACTGACTCTATAACATGAACGTGAGAATGCATGAATGAATACGTAACTGTAATTGAGGTCGTGATAGGACTAAATACTATGTTTTGACTACTGAGTCTACCGATAATATGGATTTACTGATATCTAAGTTAACTAGTAATTGATAACTGAAAGACTATTTCTAACAATCCTGATTATAAATAACTGATCTAAGTGTTATACGAAGCTGGATGACTGAATCTGACAGTCCTGAAATCTGATGGAACTAGCTGAGTTCTATACTGAGCTGAGTGACTGTGTCTAATAGTCCTGACTACTATAGAACTAGTCAGAGTTCTATTTTAAAGACTGAATTTGAAACTAAAACTGTGGGAGGTAATCATCTAATCAACATGCCCTAAATCTGAACTGGCGGGGTCCAACCTATAACCCCAGCTGGAAGTGTATCAGTACCATGCCATGGGTAAAGATAAGTTGTAAGTAAACCCTCTCTGGAAAGGAGCTCTTTCGTCAACCCCACCTATAAGGAAAACTCAAATAAGATGTATATTCCCTAGACTCGTAGAGGTACATCTCAACCTATGCTGGCTACATAGTTCTAGAATGTAGGGATTACTACTAAGGATCACACCCTCTACTGGCTAACAGTGTGTTCCCTTATTCCTGGGTTCACTCGGTGCTAAATCATACTCCCAACTAAATAGAAGCTGAACTGATTTTCCTAGTTCACACTAGGCATGACTGAGTTTTTACTGATTGTACAGTTTAAAAGAACTAAACTGAGTTCACTAGGTTCCGTTGACTGACGGAATACAAGTGAGATCTAATAACTGTCTGAGATTATAGAGATTACTGATATTACTAAGATTTACTGAGATTACTTAGTAGGACTGGGCTGGTAGACACTGAATTTACTGAGTTTTACTGAGTCAAATAACTGACTGAATTCTACTGATCATGGCTTGACTGAGAGTATCTTGAAAACATGACACTGGCTCTAGGCACACAGTTAAATTGTCAGGTACAAGTACCCCCAGGACTTGATAGCATTAAACTGATAGGACATGACACTTCTTGAACACATGACCTACATCAACAATTCATAATACATTAATTTGGGGATTTCATAAAGCACATGGTTATCAAAGTCTTGTACATGAATGGAATTGTATATAAATATTTCAAACTTTCATCAACCTAATCTCATGGACATTCCCTCAACCATTCATAATGCACACAATATCATGGAAGTCATTCTTGGTCATGGGGTAAAGCATCATCTATCACTTGGGTCATAATTAAGCTATAATGCATAATTTCTATTCTCTTAGGCATTTTATCAAACACCTAGGATGCATGACTTCGGGCATAGGCATGACCATCAAATCAATACAATAAATCTTCATATTTAACTCAATTTCACATATTTCAGACCACATACAACCATAGGTTCATGAACAACACATAAAGATTCTAACTTGGAAATCATACAACCATAATCACATGAACATAATCAACCCACAACAAAATATTCATAATACAAGATTTAAAACTTGATTATTGGGCTTCATGGATGAAAGGAATCCATAAATGAACACTATGCATACCTTAGTTCTTGATTCTACGAACAATGATGGAGAGATTCTTGAATTTGAGTCTTGATTTCTTGAGCTAAGGTTTTTTGCCTCTTGAGAGAAAAGGATTTTATCCTTGACACAAAGTGAGGAAAGTGATATAATAGGGTTTTCAGGGCATAATTTTGTGGTTAAATACTGGTCTGGGTCATGAAAAAAGACCCAATTGCCCTTAGAAAGTTTTTATTCTTCATCACTGAAAACCCAATTTGGGCACTTGGCGCGACGCGGTGATATCGCATTTTGCCACTAGAAATTGCCAACTAAAAACTAGGCTGACGACGTAACTCGGTCAAATTGCACTGAGACACTGGAAATTGACAACTCTGGATTTCAGCCTTGGCGCGACGTGCCATAATTTTGGAGGTTCACTGAATTTTGATGATTACCATTTTGGCATGCTCCGCAATGCGTTGCTGGCTCAGATGGCACACTGTCTTACTAAAATGGCTCTAACTCTTTGCTCGAGTGTCGAATTTGGGTGAATTTGATATCGATGAAAATCTTAATGAACTTCCCACACAACAAAAAATCAACATCTTGAAATTCCACATGTATAAAAGTGTATTTATCTTTTAAAGTAAGTCTTTAATATTTTTAGGATGATTTGAAGCTAGGTAAAAGTATAAGGTATTACACTTTTTTATTTTAATTGTTTTCAAATCATGATTTGGACTGGGTTGACCTATAAGTCCTGATGTGTCAGTCCTGGTTATTAGTCCCGAGCATGACTTATAATAAATGCTTATGGGTTATATCCTGCCTCCATAAAGATGGGAAACTTACCTGGGTCTCCAGTCATTATGACTCAAGGTGATGATTTGTAGGCAATGACTATGACTCATTTTGAGAGTTATAAAGACTCCAGACACCAACTACATCAGAGTGATCTGAGTTCCAGGTCCTTACAAATCTTGCTTATGAGTCGTAGTGTCTGGTTATGACTCAAAAATAGCTCTGTATTGTCTGAAACAAGAAAATTTTCTTGTTAAATGATACAATCTTCAGTCCTTCAAACTGAACACACATGTTACCCTATAATTTAATAAGTATGAAGCATGGGTTGCCTTCCATGTAGCGCTAGATTTAATATCGCGGCATGACGTGGTTGGTTGGATACTCAGACTTCACCAACTAGCCCTATTGGTTGCCTCGCATAAAGGGCCTAATTTAATATCGTGACATGACTTAGTTGCCTTGGTTACTCAGACTTTACCAAGGCTGAAATCATTAATTACCTTAATTTCCTTAGTGTTACCCATATTGTGTTTGGCCCTTTGCCCATTCACTTTTAACGAGGCTTTACCATCACGCTTTAATTCTAAATCACCATATGGAAACACAATTTCCATAGTAAATGGCCCATAGAACCTAGACTTCAACTTTCCTAAAAACAAGAAAAGTCTTGAATTATGTAACAATACCTGGTCACCGGGCTAAAATACTTTTTTCTAAATTTTTCGATCATAATACAACTTCATTCTCTCCATGTATATCTTTGAACTCTCATAAGCCCAAGTTAGAACTCATTTATCTTACTCAATTTCAGTTTTGTTGCATTATGCTACTCTAAATTAAGATTTTTCAATGCCTATAGTACCTTGTGCTCAAGTTTGATAGGCAAATAATATGCCTTACCATACAAAAGCTGGTACAAGAAGGCATCAATGGGAGTTTTGTAAGTTGTCTGGTAGGCTCATAATGCATTATCAAACTTTCTAGACCAATCAGTCCTATTGGCATTTATAGTCTTCACAAAAATAGACTTGATCTTTTTTGTTCGAACCTCAACCTACCTGTTTGTTTAAGGGTGATAAAGTGTTGCCACCTTATACTTTATTCCATATTTCTTAAGAAGACTATTGAAGAAGCGATTGCATAAATGTGACCCACCATCATTGATAATAGCATGAGGAGTGCCAAATTGAGAAAAAATATACTTTTTTAAGAATGTAGTGACACTTCTTCCTTCATTGTTAGGTAGGGTGACCCAGTTTCTCCCATTTGTACATGTATTCAACTACAACTAAAATATACCTCATAACATAAGAGCTCACAAATGGCCACATGAAGTCTGTACCCCATACATCAAACAACTCTAATACTAAAATAAGGGTCATAGGAAGTTCATGGTCCCTCAAAATATTTCCTTGACATTTGCATTGGTCACATATTGTAGCAAATTCATGAGCATCCTTGTAAATTGTAGGTCAGTAGTACCCATACTGCAGGATCTTATGGGCTATACGGGTTCCTCCATGGTGACCCCCAATAAGTGCAACATAATAAGCCTTAAGAATGCTCATCATCTGTACTTTATGTATGCATCTACGAATAACCCCATCTATATAGATTCTGAATAGATAAGGTTTATCCCAAAAGAACTTCCTTACCTTAATCTCTTTCTTTGTTAGAAGGACAGATCTTCTAGAATGACATCACTTGCCAAGTAAATTAAAAAGTTAGCAAACGAAGGAATCTAGTCATGTGATGCTTCCAAAATTTGCTCATCTGGAAAAGTATCATTGATTTCAAGACCATTCCCTACTTTTCGCATTTCTTCATCCTTAAGTCTTGAAAAATAATCAATAACTTCATTTTTTGTACCCTTTTGGTCTTTTACCTTAAATTTGAACTCTTGCAGCAAGAGAACCCAATAGATCAATATAAATTTTGCATCTTTATTTGCCATCAAATGTCTCAAGGATGCATGATACATAACAACTTTAATGCCAATCAAGTCAGACCAAAATTTCTCAAAGGTAAAAACCACTACTAATAGCTCTTGTTCAGGCATAGTATAATTCTTCTGAGTAGGGTTTAATGCCTTGCTTGCATAATAGATAGGGTGGAAAATCATTTCTAACCTTTGGCCTAGTACAAGACCTAGGGCCACTTTGCTTGCATCACACATGATCTCAAATGGCATAGACCAGTCAGGAGACACAATGATAGGAGCTGAAACTAGTCACTCCTTCAAGAACTCAAAATCTTTTAAACATGCCTTATCGAAATAAAACTTCACCTCTTTCTCTAGAACCTTTTACAAAGAGTTAGCAATCTTTGAGAAATCCTTGATGAATCTCCTATACAAACCAGCATGGCCTAAAAATATTTGAATTCCCTTGACTGAAATTGGCGTGGAAACTTCTTAATTACCTCAATCTTTGCTTTGTTAACCTCTATGCATATTTTTGAGATTTTGTGCCCAAGAACAGTTCCTTCTTTCATCATCAAGTGGCACTTCTCCTAGTTAAGTACCAAGTTGCATTCTTCACATCGTCCAAGAGAATTTTCCAAGTAAAATGGACTTTCATGAAAATAATCACAGACTATTGAAAAACATTCATGAATACCTCAATGGCATATTTAACCATGTTAGAGAAGATGGACATCATGTATCTTTGAAATGTGGTTTAGCATTACACAACCCAAATGACATTATCTTAAATGAAAAGGTCCTATATGGGCATGTAAAGGTTGTATTCTCTGGATCTTTGGAAGAAATCATGATCTTATTGTAACCTAAATAGCTATCCAAAAAACAGTACCAGCCCCTTTTCAAAAGTCTATCTAGCATTTGGTCCATGAAGGGCATTTCGAATTAGTCCTTTTTGGTCCATGTGTTTAGGTTCCTATAGTCCATGCACACTCTCTATCCTATAGCTGATCTCGCTGGCACTACCTCATTCTTGTCATTTTGCACTATTGTAATACTGCCTCTCTTTGGGATACATTGAACAGACTACCCACTTGCTATCAGCAATGCGATAGACAACACCATTTTCCAACCACTTAATGATCTCTTTCTTCACCATACTGTATAGCAGGATTCAATCATCATTCATGTTCTATACTCAATATGTAGTCCGATTTAAGTTGGATTTTATGAGTGCAGATTCCTTATGGAATACCCACAATATCTATAATAGCTCATCCTATGGCTTATTTGAACTTCTGCAACACTGATAATAATGCCTCTACCTTAGCATCCATCAAATATATAGCAATAATCACTAGCAATATATTTTTTTGCCCCAAGAAATCATAGAACAAATAAGATAGAAGGGCCTTCAACACCAATATTGGTAGCTGTTTAACTGATGGACAATCGCGAAGAGTGGTTCTATTCTTCAAATCTAGCTCAAGCTTCTTTGGAGCATAAGTATCTGAACCTCTCTTATACAAAGATCCTACCATCTCTTCATATTCCTCTATTCCATTATTATAAAAATTAATAATCACTATTGATAGTGCTTCAATACCCAACCTCTCTTCAATTGGAATCGTCACTACATCAACTTTGTTATCAATGGTTTCTATTACAAACACCACTCTCATATCATTCAGTTTCCACACTGACTAGCATACATTAAAATTCAGCTATTCATTATTAAGTCCAAACCTCATCTGTCCCAACTCCATATCAACCAATGCCCTACCTATAGCTAGAAAGGGTCTGCCTAAAATGATAGGGACTTAGAATTCCACCTCACAATCAAGTATCACAAAATTAATTGGAAAGATGAAGGATGCCACCTTCACCAACACATCACAAAGAATTCCAGCTAGCCATTTCATAGTATGGTCGGCTATTAACAATCTCATCAATGTTGGTTTAGGTGTTCTTATCCCCAACTGCTTATACATAGAAAGCGGTATGAAATTTATACTTGCTCCTAGATCACATAAATCCCAAGCAAAGTTATAGAACCTGATAGTGCATGGAACAGTGAAGGCTTTAGGGTCCTCTTTCTTTTCTACCAATGATCTAGAAGAAATAACACTGTAGTGATGATATTATCAGCGGGTTTATAACTCATTATATTTTTATAGTAACTATTTCTTTTATGAATTTCTCATAACTAGGCATCCGATACAATGCATCTACAAGTGGTATGTTTACAGACAACTCCTTTAACATAGACAAGAAATTCTAATATTTTCCCTTTTCCCACTTCTTTTTCAACCTCTAAGAAAGAAAGGAGAGGTATTGGAATGGTATTTAGAATAGGCTTCTCAATCTTACCCTTACCAACATTTTGCTTACTAATTCTCTCATTTTTAGGTGTTTTCTCAACATCAATAGGATCATCATTATTCTTTAACTCAATAACACTAGGCACAAGTTGATCTATTATGGTTTTACCACTCTGAGTTGTAATGGCATGGAAATTACTATTATTCTTTGGGTTTTGTACTGTATTATGAGGAAGAGTGATAGGCTAACTTTGATTAAATGTGGCCAATATTTGGCTGAATCGGTGCTCCAGTTATTTGATCGCAATGGCATGCGACTCAACTTTCTGATTCAGACTTGATAGGTTTGCCTTAATCTCTTTAAGATAGCTCTCTTGACTTTCTTGGCCTTTTACTAATTTTGACAACATTGCTTTTATTATAGACTTGGTATCTCATCTACTTAGTGGAACATATCTATCACTCTTCTCTTTGTAGTCATCCTTGCACCTTTCATCACCGTCTCGTTCTCTACTCCTGTCTTGGTACATATTACCATAATAATTCTGACCTTGGTTTTCTTTCCCATTGGCTTAAAAAACCACCACTTCCCAAGCCAAATACTTTGCTTCCTCATCTGCTTCAAACTCATAAGATCTGGAAGTAGATACCTATGCCCCTAATGCATTCACCTTTTCAACCGTCATTGTTGTAAATTTATATAAAACTATCCCAAATATTAGTTTTAAGTTATGTGACCTCTTGTGCTACCATATCATCACTAGATTTGTAGTCACTAGCAGCTCCAATAGCATATTTATCAGTACCTCTATTAGCCTCTTGAGTGTGTCATCCTCATCTAGTGATAGAGATCTCATCTGGAATCTCTTGGGAAATATCCTAATAAAAACGTAAGTGCACATCCAAATATTGTATCTGACATAGCCCTAGAGATAATATTCAAGAATCTATAGAATATCTCCAATAAGTTAGAACCTAGAATATGGTGATAAGGTACCATGCTTAACTTTTTAACCAAAACCATGCTTCATACATAGACTTTGCAGGTAACTATTGCAAATTATAGATCTTATCTTTCAATTATAATATTCTGGCAGGAGAAAAGATCTGATTTAAAAACTATTTGTGCAAATTTTTCCCCCAGCCACAATGATGCTTCACCTATCAGTGAAAAAAGAAACAACCATAATATCAATGCTTACTGATCCACCCAGGAATGGTATATGAAGTGCATATCCCAATAAAATTTGTAAGATATATGTATGCATCATCTATTGTTACCCCCCAAAAATACACCCTTTAAGTTCAGCAGCTGGATCATTGCAATTGGTAATATCGAACTTCACATTAGAGGGTAAAGTAGGTGGAACAATGGCTCCAGTCTCAACAGGCACTACATACCCCATGACTTTATCTCCATCATATGGTGGTATATACTAATAGGCTGGGATCCCTAGAGCTATAGCACCTTATGATTTATCTAAATATACATCAAGGGGTTCTTGATGATTATCTACCAGTCATGGTAAGGCCAGATATGCCTATTGAGCCAACCAGTTCTCCTTGAGTATTCTTATATCTTTAGTTGCCTCTGCTAAAGTTTCTTTATTTGTATATTAGCTACATTCTATGGGATCAG
This sequence comes from Capsicum annuum, assembly GCF_002878395.1. Lineage (NCBI taxonomy): Eukaryota > Viridiplantae > Streptophyta > Magnoliopsida > Solanales > Solanaceae > Capsicum > Capsicum annuum. Next base: position 7,444,377 of record NC_061118.1, on the reverse strand, counting down.
GTGGAGGAGAAGATATATTTTAAACATCTCAAAACCATACCAGAACACCATCACACACTTGCTTAGACATCCTTTATAGTGTTTGTAAAATTCTCTTTAGATGAGGATTAATAGGGAGTAGCGAATTGAATTTACTCCTAGTGCTAGGCATACACTAGCATATACCAAACTAAGAAAATAAAATAAAGATTCGTGAACTCCACCAACTTTAATTAATAATTAACATCATAATTCCCCAACAACGGCACCAAAAATTAAGGTCGGCCCAAACTAAACTCCAAAGAAGTATGCTATAATTGATGGAACCCAGGTTGGGGTCGAACCCACAGGGAATATGATGATTAGTATCTCAAAATTTACAAAACTCATGAGTAATACGAAAAAGTAAATGGGGATAATTAGAAGTCAATAGTAACAAGTAGCCGAACTTGAATTCATAAGTTTGTAAATAATAGAAGAACAACACACCGACTATGTTCCCTATGGCTTCTTAACTTCATAACTTTCTCGTGTTTGATCAACCTATCCTACTATTCTTCATTCAAAGTTGACAATCTAGGTATTATCAACCATCTTGGGAACGTGTTGATAAATCTTACCCCTCACTTTGTGGGTCTTAGGGCTTCGCCTTGTTTTCCCTTGTCCATAACCTCAGTACAACTCTCACCTTTTGAGTCTCAAGTTTATTAGATGGGGGTAAATAGCCTTGAATCACTGTTGTAACCTCTTTTTACCAATCTAAAACTACTTTGTGAGGATGTTTTAAAATATAGGCAATTTCTAAGATTCTGCAACAGCTTGGGTTCAATTAATATTAAGAGGATTGCAATACATGCAATTATAGTAGATTATATAAATCTCCCACTTTGCTTACATCGCTAATCCTCTAGGTTCCCCAAAACCTAAGTAAAGGAATTTATCCACTCATGCTTATGCAATATTCCATGATAGTCAATAAAGAATGCATGAAATTAATTACACAATAATGAAAGAATAAAATTTGAAATCTCCAATTTAATATGACACCAAAATCTCAATGATTAAAGTATGCAAAAGTATCAAAAGTATTATAAAAGTGCATAACCTAATAATGAATTAACCCTAAAGTATTTATAGTATCTTAAAATAACAAAGAAGTCCTAATTAAAATGGACTAGGAAAGTTAAGTAGGTAATGGTGACACCTCTGGCAATGAATCGTTAGGTCTCCTTACAACTCATTGCCAGCTATCATAGTTTTATTCTTTATTTAGTGGTTATGACTCATATAGTCACCTTACGAGTCATAGGCATTATCTCATTGTCATTCCAATATCTTTTCTCCTCTAGGTCACTTGATTCTGCTATCTTTATGATTCCTTACCACGAGTTATAGTCAGTCCTTATGACTTATGGTCTTCACTCGCTATCACTTGAGCTTAATTCTTCAGGTGATGCCATACTAGTCGCATTATGGTAGATCACTATGAGTTGAAGTCTGTCCTTATGACTTATAGACTTTTATGACTTACTTCCAGACTTTATCTTAACTCACTATTCTCTTTATGGGTGTATCCTATGACCCATACTCACTCTTTACAAGTTGTTTTCCTCTTATACTTTGCTTCTCCAGTGTAGCTTTAGCCACTTCCATCCTTAAATTTGGGATATGAGTCATATAGTATCTTCAACTTTTGCAGAGACTTTTCTTTAGATTTTAAGCTCAAGCCACTTTCTACCTAATTTTCCTACAATCATGCAACAAAAATGTTATATCCACAAAAATAACCTAAGTCTAAGCATAAATTTCTTGTTTTAAGCATCGAATGTCCTATGTTTCCAAGGCACATCATGGATTACTCTACATTTTAGTTGGACTGACTACTCATCATTGGTAGAGAGGTTTTATGGATTCTAGACAAGCTGGATCTTTTTCTTTGTTATGGACTCAAATCTCTGAGTTTTTCTTGAATAATTATATGTCTCGCATCCTTAGAGATCGATTGATATGTCACTTTTCCATATTGGAGTAAGGCTTTATGGTGGTTATTGGGTATTGGATGGTTCACTTCTTTGTTATAGGGTTGAGCCCTTCTATTTATATGTTTTCTCTAAGTGGTTATCCTCTGCATCTATTTTTTATCTTCATAGTCAATTGAGTTGACCTACTCAGGCATCCTATTAAATACCTAATAGAGGTCAGTCTAGTGCTAGAGATCGGCTTTGTTAGGGTAGTGGTAAGTCTTTGAGGGGTTCATTTCTGATATGTCTAGATGTGGTGGTTATTTCAATTAAGCTAAACCTGTTCGTTCTAATTTTGCTCATGTTTTCTTCTTCACTTGTGGACTTCTGGGTCACTAATTGCAAGATGGTCCTAGTCATGTGGTGATGGTTGATTTAGCTCAGAGTGTTTTTGCTATTTCGATAGTTTACCCCTCAAGAAGAGATAGATATTATGGTCACTGAGGTAGTTATAAAAAATAAGATAGAAGGTTGGTCAGGTACCAAGCTAGGTGGTGGGTAGGGTGGGTTATATGTAGTACCTGATAGAACCGAGGCTTAAACTTTAGATACTATAGTTACAAGTGTGATTTTAATGTGCCTCCAGTCGACCTTTGCTTTGTTTGATAGGAGATCTACTTATTCTTATATATCTGCTTATTATGTACCCCAATTTGAGTTGTCTATTAATTTAATATCTGTTTTATTGCACATATTTACTCTCGTGGGAGATTCTTTAGTAGTGGATCGAGTATTTAGATCATGTGTTATGATTGACAGTGATGTTGATACTTATGATGATCTTATTATTCTGGATATGGTAGTTTTGATGTAATTTTGGGTATGGACTAATTATCCTACTATCATATGGTCATAAACTATCTTTCCTATATCATTACCTTAGTCGTGCCCAACATACCCCCAGTTTTATGGCAGAGAGCATTTAGTCATGATTCAATGAGAATTATCTTTTATATTTGTTCTAGGAGACTTATCTCCATAGTTTGTGGGTCTTATCTTGCTTATGTTTATGATGCTAGTATTGAGAGTCCATCGCTTGACTCTATTCTTATTGTTTGTGAGTTTCCTGATGTATTCCCTACCAACATGTCTAGTATTCCCCTCGTTTGTGAGATTGAGTTTGCTAATGACCTGGAGCATGGCACCCAAACTATTTTTATGGAACCTTACCATATGGTTCCTATTGAGATTAAGCATCTAAATTCTCAATTTTAGAGTCTTCTTGGTAAGGGTTTTATTACACTGAGTTATCCTCTTAGGGTGCCCCTATATTGTTTGTGAAGGAAAAGAATGGCTCCTTGCATATGTGTTTTAATTATAGGCATCTTAGTAAGGTGACAGTGAAGATCCATTATCCTATGCCTCTCATTGATGATTTGTTTGACTAGCTTCAGGGTGCAGCCATGTTGCCTGAGATTGATTTGAGGTTTTGTATGGTAGGAAAGGTCGTTCTCTTATTGGTTAGGCTGAGACTTCTGAGGTTAGACCCCTGTGGTACAGATATGCTTTAGAAGTTATTGGATAGAGTATGGGTGATTCAAGATAGACTAAGAGCGACTCATAGTAGGCAGAGGGTCTATGTAGATTGTCAGCTTTATGCCTCTGGATTTGAATTTAATTATAGTGTATTCCTTCATGAATCACCCATGAAGGGTATGGCGAGGTTCTAGAGTAAGGGTAAACTCATTTTGAGGTATGTTGGACCCTTTGAGATTCTCCATACAGTTGGTGAGGTATCTTATGAGTTAGATTTACCTCAGGATTTTGCTACTGTTCATTTAATTATCTATGTCTCCATATTGTATGGATTTATTCCTGATACTTCTCATGTTCTTAGATGGGACTCGGTCCTGTTGGATGAGCATTTGACCTTTGTTGAGGATCCTGTGCCCAGCTTGGCTAGTGATGTAAGATGATTGCGCCTAGAGAAATTTTAGTCTTTAAGGTTCAGTGGAGGCACCGCTAAGTACAGTAGGCCACTTGGGAGATTAAGATTGAAAAGAAGGCCCGATATCCTCAGCTGTTCGAGACTTCAAGTTTATCCTCTTCTGTAACTTTTGGGGATGAAAGTTCCTTAGTAATAGAGCTTGTAATGACCCTCCAGGTCATTTTTCATAATTTTCCTTATTTTCACCATTATACCTTATACATAGCTACCCAAAAGTCATTTATTACTTGTTGGAACTGATAGTTTGGCTACCAGCTAGTTCATTTAGTTTTTAGAGCCAATTCTCAATTTAGAACATCGAATGAAAACTTTAGTAAAATGATATCGGATGTGAATTCTGACCATGCCAACAGCTCTAGAATATTGATTTTTTCTTGGTATACCTTTGGTTTGTGTCCCAATACCTTTGATTGTGCAATCTCCATGTAAGTGATCGCAATTTCCATAGTGTGATAGCCATCCATGGATGGCAATCGCCATAACTGAGCGCCTAGTGAGGGTATTTAATAGCTTTTTAGTCGTGCTTTGGGCCCTTTCCACTTCTTCTTGAAACGAAAAAACCCTAGAATGATGTGTTAACTTCAAATTGAATCTTTGGTTAGAGTTGGAAGCTTGTTTAGCATATATTTGTGATTAACAATGGAACAAATATGTGAATTCTTTATTTTTATGCTTGAATTTCTTTAGTTTTTTTGCCAAAATATCTTGAGGGTTGTGATTCCCTAATGGTGTATGAACATTGAGTTAATCTCAGAAATGTGTTTATGTATGTGGGACCTACTTGGGGGTCTTTGATGTTGTTTTTGGACCCGAAGCACAATGGTGTAATATGTTATTGATGTTTTTATAATGATATGAAGATTGTAATTTTGATAGCTTGGCACCTAAAAGAAGCTTCTCGGAAGGAAAATCGAAGGTTTAGTGGATTATTGAGCATTATTTGAATTTGAAGTAGGCTAGGTTTATTTCTTGTTAGATTGAGCTACATTATAATATAATTGTGATATCTTGTTAGTCTGGGATGGGTTTTGAGTGTTGGATTACTGAAATGCAAGACTTGGGTTAGTTGGACCATTTAGGCTATGTGAATCCTAGAGTTGAAAAGCTTGACTTGTTTCCGTTTGACTTAAGTGGAATAAACTTCATTACCTATGTTTAGCATAAGGATGCCTTAGAATATTTAATATTAGGTGGAATGCTCTAGTTTCTCATACTTACAGTAAGTTGGCCTTAGTTTCTAATACTAGTGAAGGTTGCCTTGGTTCCATAGGACTTAGTAAAGGTGCTTGAGTAGAATATCTACCTTAGGTCTTATGGTGGCTTGCTATACATCTATGAGTTAATTTAGATACCATAGCCTAGTCCAGGGTAGAAATTGACTTGGAATGTGTTCAGAGATTTATATGTGGGCTTGTTGACCCACCTTAATGAAAGACTTATGATAAGTACTCTTAAACCCTTACACTTAGTAATTGACTTGGGAGTTTCCCTTGCAGAAATATTAATGGCTCTTGGTACTTGTTGGTTATGTAGAATGGCCTTAGAAATGGTGCCAAGTGATTAGGCCTTTATATACCTTCTGTGCTAAAGCTTATTCTAGGCTATTAATTATGTTATTATGATTAGCTACTGTTTGGGCTAATGAACGTGCTATTGAATGATCCCTTGACTATAAGATGGCCTAAGCCATAAATAACGTTATTGACGACACTATAAATAAGCTATAGATTATGACATGCTTTACCTATTACTCATGCTAATGATAAATTATCTTTAGGCAAATGATAGGTCAATGAATATACTAATAATGGGCCATTGTTCATGGTACCGCTTTTGTTTATACTCATGGACTAAGCGACTAGATTGTAGATTATGAAAGGATAAGCCATTGATTATACTCTTGAATAATCCATTGATCAGGCTAGTGTTCGGGTCGTTAAATATATTATTGCCCTTATTATGATCATGCTTAATAACTATGCTAATAATCATGTTTGAAATCTTTCGTATTGTCTATATTGGAGACGATGTTAATGGTGCTAGAAGGCACGCTTATTGACTATATGTAAAGATATTCTATAGATTATGATTGGACTCATGATACTTTCTTATATGATTATTTATGCTAATGTTTTTGCCACTTCTTATACATATCTATATACCCATCTCTTTGGGTATGGGATAGAGGTATGACGTTGGTATTAAAGATATAAGTCTAGGGGAAAACCCTCATGATAGTTTATATTATTCATGCTACAGATACGTATATCTACTGATAAAGTGATATTGATGATGAATGTTGAATTATTGAGGTATACTCTTATTTTCTTCTTCTTTATACCTATTTACTTTAGCCCTCCAGGGGCTTATCATGTACTTTATCCCTCGTGAACATTTTTTTTTACTTTAGCCCTTGTGGGGCTTGTCATTTACTTTCACCCTTGTGGGGCTTCTTCTTTATTAATAATATAAATTTATGTATTATGATTTTATAATGATACTCGGCAAGGCTGGAGGATGTGATGATGTTATGATGATACCCGGCAAAGACAGAGGATGTGATGATATTATGTTGCAAGTCCAAAGGATACTATGATGATATGTTGATAACTGGCAAGGCCAGATGATGCTATGATAATATGATAATACCCGATATGGTTGAATGATATTGTGAGGATATAATATTAATCGATGCAGCTAGATAATTTTGTGATGATATGATGATACCCAATGTAGAGGGAAGATATTTTGATGTTATGGTTATCCCCGGAAAGGCCAGAGAAAACTATGATGTTATGAAGATGCCCGTCAAGGCTGGAGGATAATTATTGATGTGCCTATGTGTAGATCTATCGATTCGAGTTTAGCTAGCCGTAAGTATGGAAATTATGTGTTTATTTATGCTTTTGTGTAGTTGGGTATAATATTGATGTTAGAAATGTTGGTTATAGTCTTCTATTGAGTTTAGGTATAAAGTGGTTATGTTGTTGTGTAAAGGATGAAAGATGCTTAGTGGTGGATATTGCTTTAGTGGATAATCGTGACTAATAGATTAGTGAACTTTTGTGATAAAGAGGGCTAATGGCATTGATCGCTATTAAAAGTGATGATTATCTTATTATGGAGATTGGTGATAATGTGATTAGCAATGTGGATGATTAGTTGCTATTGATGACCAAGTCTATGATGTTGGTTAGTTGTTAATTGAGAATTTATGGATTAATGATACTAGTTAATAAAAGATGTTATTTGATAGATGAATAAATAACTAACGGTGATTAGAGGCCATTAATGAATGGTAACTAGTGGAATTATGACGACTAAAAAAAATCTTGGTTAAATGGCGGATATGTTCAAGTGGTGAATCTTGACTAGATGCAAGACATGGGCTAGTTGGTGAATAACGGTTAATCATGGACTATGAATAGTGATTATGTAATCAATAGTGGATAGATAATAAATAGAGGTTATATAATAACTAACGAGTAATAGGTTTAGTAATAAACGTTGGCTACCTAATAATGAGTAAATAGGGTATATTAATACGATAGATACATTTATGATGGTATGGTTATGATTATGAGTATATTGGTATATGTTATTCCATTACGATTATTGATGGCGATCATAAATGTTGGCAAATGGCCATTTGATGAAAATTGAGGAAAACTATGGATAACAAGGAAGTTTGGATATATTGTTGATTTGATTCCTTTATGTTTCTCTTGGGGTGTACTCTCTAGTGGTATGGGACACCATGATGAGCTCTTTACTCTATTCACTAGTTAGTGTATGGGTGCCAACTCTATACTTTTGTTTGCTTGTGATTGTACTTGTGTTACTTTATGAGCTGAGTCATTAAGTTACTATGCATGATGATAGTGGCATACGTTGATGCCTTATGTTATACGTTATTACAACATTTAATACTTGTTATCTATGGCTATATTGGCATCCATTGAAGCCTTATATTATATTGTTATTCTGATATTTAATGCCTATTATGCACAGCAGTATTGACATATGTTGATGCCTTATGTTACATTGTTATTCTGGTTTGTTTACTTATTACATACAGTGATATGGAGATGATCCAGGTTTGATTCTGTACCTTGACTTAGTTATGATTATCTTGCACTTATCATTCTTATATCATGATTTTGATCAGTTGGTCGATGATTCCTACTGAGTACCTATTATTTTTGTACTCATACTACACTTTAGTACCTTTTTGGTGCAGATCTGAGTATTAAATGTCATCATTGATCATGGTTCATGTGGTGATTGATTTCCGATATAGGGTGAGCTCTTGGAGTTTGAGTCACCCAATTTCCTTCTATCTCTCGTATTCAGTCTTTAGTATTCAAGATAGATGTATTGACTATTCCATACTTGGAGTTGTATTGATACTATTAGTTGCTCTTCTTGTAACTCTACAAGGTTTTGGGATCGGTATCTTGTATGAATACTTATTCTATCTAGAACCCTTATGTTTGCAATTGATATTATCGAACTTCACCTATGTTGGGCCTTTCTTACCAGATCAATCCATTGTGTTAGCTCTGGGTTATGGTATTGGCTTACCTACTAGTGGAAATTGGTAGGTGCCATCATGACTCTAATTCAGGTCATGACATATTGGATCACAAAATCAATATAATTTTTTATATATAAAGAGTTCGTAAACTAATAATAAAACATCAATGGGGTATTTAAAGCATACATCAGAACCCTAAAGATCCAAGCCAAAAGAAATTAGGAAAACTAAGTCGTACCTAACTACGGACCTACTTACAGGTAGTAGGTACTACCTCTGGACCCTACCTGGATTTGTAGATCTTATAGGAAAATTTCGACTTTAGATCATCCACCTACGGCGTACCTACGAGGTTTGAAAATTCCACTTATGCCCCGTAGTGGTCTTCATAACTCTTAGAGACAAAGTTCAAAAATAGAACTCTTTTTTGTCACTTTTGGAGGGGCTTACGGTGGTCATAAATCCCCTTAGGGCCTGTAAGTGGGTCCATAAGCGGGTGCCTCTGCAATACTTCAGCTCTTTTTCTCCTTACCCTATTTTCATACAAAACAAACATAAAAACACATCACACCTAACAAAAAGTAACTAAGTACCTGCAGAATTTTCGGTTTAAAGCATTGAATGTTCCATGAAACCATGGCACATCAACCCGTGACTACATTAGGAGAACCCTCCTAATCATGTCGAGTCTAAAGATTATAGATCCTATTCTGGTGCTATCTACCAGCTACACCAGATGAGGCAACCTACTGAGTCGAGCGACTTACTAGAGCAACTGAAGAATTGGACTAACTTTGATGATGGCCATCCCTATCTCTTTGGGAAGCCATTGGGCATTCTCATAATTCATGCTCTGGCTTCCCACACCCAAATCAACCATCTCTACCAGCCATACACTTACCCTTGTGGTTCCTACCATAGTTTTTGCATACCGAGTTAGTACAAATTCTACTCACACTACCATGGGACTTAGACCCTGGTGCCCTACCTCTATTATCTTGTCAAAACTTGGGCACAGGGGTACTATCATAAGATGGGGCTAGAGCTAAACATTTCTGGCTGAAGCAAGAATTATTCCACTATCAAGCCTCTGCAGAGAAAAATTAAAGCTACCTATTCTGTCCTCTTCTTCTCCCTTTCCTTCTTCTTAACTTTCTTTTCCTCTATCTATTGAGCATGAATCATCAACCTGGATATATCCATATCCTTCACCAATATAGCACTCCTATATTCTTTAACTACATCCTCGGAACCACCAGACAGAAACTTGCTTATGTGAGCCCTGGAACCAGCAACTATAATCGGAGCACACCTTGCCAGAACACTACTAGGTGTGATCTTTCTTCCATTGCTTATACCAGGTGTGATATACTCCCTGAAAATGATAGGTTTCTAGGTTGGCAATTTTAGTTGGGGTAACACTCATGATCCCTATAAATTTCTAAATACTATCTATGAACTCCTATGGATCCACTTCAAACTTAGACCCAAAGAACACTAGAGGATTTATCCGAGTGAAGTCTCGGACTCTGGTTGCTGCTGCATTCACTGTCAAATAGTAAACTAGGTTGCCACTTTATTAAGAGGGTTTTCTGAAGATGGTTGGGAACTGGTTGATTCTTGACCCATCTATTATTTTTGCTCTGACTTTCATTAGTTCTCTTTAGATTCATATTATGTAAATATGTATAGAACAAGTTAAAAGAAGGTTTTAATATAACTCACACTCCATCATATGATATAAACATGAAAGAAGTAAGACTTTTCATAAAACATCTCATATACTTTCACTCATAAGTTTTGTGCACTTCACACCCATGAATAAGACTATATATACTCAATGAACTAAGGTGTCAAGTTTGTCCTGATGGGTCACCCTTTAGAACCGACAGTGATGTCGTAGTTCTAGGACATAGGGACTTTTATTGAAGGTCTCAGCTTAAATGCCGGGTGATCTTTCATCCTAGAGTCCACTTGGTGCTAAGTGCTTCTCCCAACCGAAGGAAACTACTAACTAAAACATGCTTAATGATTATGATGATAATGATGATGATGATAATAATAATAATAATGATAATAATAATAATAATAATAATAATATGAAGAATGAAAATAAATACATTATCCAAAATCACACTAAACATTTAAACTGGGGATATAGCTCCCAATAGTATGTGCATGGAATCCTAGGTCATCAGATTTTCATAACCCACCATCGCAGAAGAATGAAGTTATTATGCTAATTCCATAAACTGAATGAACTCAAGAAAATTAATGACTCAAGTCAAACACTTATGGATTTCATAGTATAGCTAGGGTCATGATCATGGTTTTATAATAATACTAAAATTCACAATAAAATGGGGATTATAACTCAATGACGCCAAAGGACAAAGATATCCATGAATTTGACAAAAATCCATAAAATTGTTAAAATAGAACTGAACTAGGGAATTGGGTTAACTTTGGGACTCAATGGGTGAAATGGACTCATTGATGAAATCCCACATACCTTTAGATGGAAACATCGAAAACTTTGGAATTTATAGCTTGAAGATGATAAACCCAAGATCTGCCTTGGGAAAAGAAATAATCTCTTCTTTTTCTTGGAACTAATTGTCAGATGTTTTTTATTAATGAGGTCTTAGGGTAATATGATCCCCAATAAAAATCCTTAAATACCTAAACCAACATAGATTTGAAGTTAAAAGAGTGGGAAAGATTGATATGCCTCTTTAAATTCATAACTAGAAATAGTTGGAAGGTACGTACGGGATCGTCCTATGATTATGGGACCAACCTACGCTCGAGGGTTGTACTCATAGTTTGGGATCTAGATAAGAGATTTATGAACACAATCATATGAGTCTTAGTAATATCAAGGGATCAACATATGGTCATACCTAGGTTCACAGGTTTAAAGGTCTAATAAGAGGCATCTATAGAACTCACGATCATGCTAGTAGGTTTAAAGGTCCAATCAGGAGAATATGTAGAACTCACGATCATGCCTAGGTGTATAGTTTAAAATCAAAATTATGGTTCCCTGGTATAAAGGTACACTTTGTCTATTTCAGATGTTGGGGTTGTCGTGATCACAAGATACCATTAGATGATCGTACTATGTAAATGCAGTCATGGTTTGGCTCGTGGTATCTCACTACAGAGTAGTGTTTCACTAAAAAGACCATAACATTTTACTCCAATGTTGGATTAAGGCAAAACTAGATGCATTGGAAAGATAATTTAAATATATACCATTTGGTGGGTGTAGAGATCAATGATTTATCATAATATAGAAGTTTTATTCATTTAATGTTGATCATTTCTTAAGGAATTGATTAGTAAGAGAGGTTTTGGCACGGTTAAGGGTGTAATGACCCTTCAAGTCATTTTCCATATTTTTATTTATTTTCTCCATCAAATCCTTCCTATAGATTCCCCAAGTCATTTATGACTTGCTGGAACTGACAATTTGATTACCGGGCAGTTTGTTAGGTTTTTGGAGCCAATTTCCTATCTTGAAGTCTCATTGGTTACAAATGGCCACAGGTGAAAACTTAGTCAAAAACCCTTGAATTCAACTTCTAACTATTCCAACGGCTCTGGAATATCAATTTTTGGATAGGTGAACTCTTGGTTTGGGTCCCAAGGCACTCGGGCTTATTTCAACCTATTGGTCAGGAAGTTAAGAAAATGGAAATTGGGTGTGGGACTCACTTTTAGTCAAAATAACATTGAATGAAAATTTTGGCTATCCCATTGAGTCTAAAATTAAAAATTTGGTATGGTTTCATAGTCTGTTTGCATATATAGGATTCTGAATGAATCTCGAAGGGTTGGCGAAGACTTGAAAATTCTAAGTCTCAGTTGGTGCTGAAGCACTGGAGATCATGAGCCACGTGTTGTGATAGTGAATCCATGGCATTCGTCTGATGTGGTAATTGTGAGCCATTTATTGTGATTGTGACTCACCTAGCAGCCATAATTTATGGCAATCGCAAGGTGCTGGGTCGCGATAATGATACCGGAGCATCTACGATGGGTATAAATAAACCCTTTACTCCAATTTTGTCCATCATTCATCCATTCCAAGTGATCTAAAACCCTAAATAATGATAAAGTTTAAAATTAAATCTTGCGGGAGTTTTTCGATGTAGGCTAACACTTGTTTATGCAATTATCATTTTATTTGTGGTAAGATTTCACCCTTTTTATGGTAGATTTTTCTTGTTTCTTGTTAAAAAATACCTAAACCTTGGAGGCTTGATTTTTTCCCCAAATTAGATTAGATTTCACCTATTTTTTGAGGATAATGACTCCTTGAGCATGAGGGAATATTGGGTTAATTTCAAAAATATAATTTTCCATTTATGGGACACGTGAGATTTTGGTGTAATTTTTGGACCCAAAGCACAATGGTTCAATTTGGGTATTTTTATTATTGTATTGATGAGTAGAATATGATTTTGATAGCTTGGCTTCTTATAAAAGCTTCTCGAAAGGGAAAGACGGTGATTTAGCAGATATTTTGTTCTTTCTATAGTGTCTAGGTAGGTTAGGTTTTACCCCTTGTTATATTTATCTAATCTATAGTAAGTTTATATATTATGTTAGATTTTAGATGGGTTTTAGGTTTTGGTGAGATAAATAGCAATACATGGGTTAGTTAGACTGTTTAGACTATTTTAGATATCTCTTTTGGGCATAATTAGCCTAGTTAATCTTACCTTAGGTAAAGTTGACCTTGTAGGCTCTTGTTTGGGATGGAAATTCCTTAGTTTCCCAACTAATGGGTAGATTGCCTTAGCCACTTGAGTTGTTTAGGATGGAAATGCCTTAGTAACCTAACTAATAGGTAGATTGCCTTAGTCACATGGGGTTAGGATAAAACTTATCTTAGTTGCCACTACCTTAGGTGGAATTTACTTAGTTTCCCAATATTGGGAGAAATTACTATTCTACAGCTAGTTATGGCTTATTCAACATCTAATAGTTGATTTAGAAACCTTAGCGTTGTCCGGGGTAAACATTTCTTGGTAAAGGATTTTGAGGATTTAGAAGTGGGCTCTTTGACCCACCTTAGACCAAGACTTGTATTAGTTATTAAATACATTTTATATGCTGTTATATATCTAGAAAATATTTATTTCGATGATATTGAGATGCCTTGGTGCTTGATGGTTATCAATAAGTTATTGATGAAACTAATGATGAGATATTGAATGTGCTATTGATTAACATATTGGCTATGCCATTGAATAAGCTACTGACCATGTCTATTAATTAAGCTAGTCATCATGTTATTGGTTATTGTAGTGTCCATACTTATTGATTATATTAGCAATTATTCTATTAATTATGCTAGAGATCATGCCTTGATTATGATTAGTGATTATGCTAAATAGCTTTGTTAGCGGTTATACTATGGAATACTCTAATGGTTATTCTATTTGTCATGGTAATGATAATATGGTTGCCAATATAAGCCCAAATATTTATTATGCTATTAACTATGTAAATACCGATTTAATTCTAGATAATGATGATGATATCGATTATTTATACTTAGTGCAAGTACAGAGGATGACTATAATTTTTATGATGATAATTGATGATATTGGTGATGCATGGAAAATGATATCGATGATGACATTTATGATGATACTATTGATTTTACTTACTGGTTCAAGTTTGGATATACATATTGTACTATGATGATATACATATTATGATATTATGATATCGGGGTGTGAGATTTACAATAGTGATTCTAGTTAAGTCTGGAAATAAGGAAATGGTTATAATGTAGCATGATATGAATGAATTCTAGTGATACCATGGTTAGTTAATAATAAAATAATTAATTGATGAATAATGATTTGTTGATAATTAGTGATTAGTTGATAAATAATGGCTAATGGGTAAGTGATGGACATGATGTGGCATGGCATAGAAGAATTTTAGTTGCATCATAAGAGTTGATAAATAATGGTGGTAGGTTATACTATTTTTTTTGTACCCTCCAGGGTTACGGGGGCTTCTGATAGGTTATTTACTTTTCTACACTAAGTGGCTTATGGGGGGCAGTTTTGTAGTTATGATTTCATGTGTTGATTCTTTATGTTATATTATGTTATCATTCTGGTTTACTTACTTATCTATGTGCAATGATGTTGGAGTGGTTATCATGTTTTCCTCTTTGGCATAACTTAGTTACATTATCTTAGATTTTATCATACTTATATCATGATTTAGCTTAGTTGGCCGATAATGGCTACTGAGTACCTATGGTTTTGGTACTTATGCTGCACTTTTATACCTTTCGTCGTTGATCGATGTTCATGCTGTGTTGATTTCCGAAAATAGAGTAAGCTCTTGGAGTCAAATTCTTCTATTTCCCTCTATCTTACTTATGTCTAGTCTTTAGTTTCAAGATGGATTGAATTGACTATTTTACATACTTGGGTTGTATTTACGGTTGTTTTTGTATTGGCTCTACTAGATCTTAGGATGGTATCTATGTATTGCTATCCTTTATCTGTTCATATACCGATTTTATTTACAAGTTGCATTTGTTGTTTTTTGCCATATGGGTATTTTGTACCAAGTTAAATCATTATGTTTAGCTCTGGGTTACAGTTTGGCTTACCTACTAGCAAGATAGAGTAGGTTCCATCATGATTCATAAATTAGGTCGTGACTATCAAAGCCTCAGTTATGCTGGTATTATTGGTACAAGAGCAAGTGTCTAGTAGATCCTGTGGATCAGAATGATGATGTTCATTCTTATCTTTAGGAGGCAATGGGATATTTTAAGTAGTTCTTCATTTCCTACACTCATTTCATATTGAGAGTATGAGTTGGTTTGTAGAACATTTCTTTGACTTCTATGAATGGATGGCACACGTGCTATCGCTACATCAAATGAGGGTCCAAGACCAAGTTTTGGGATCCTACCCATGTTTGAGGATGAACTAGAGGTATTGAACAACCTCGATATATGTCCCCAGCTAGGGTCCAAGATAAGGGGCCTCCACCAAAACCTATTCCCGCTCTTGAGCTAGAGATTTTTCTACCTTAGCCAAAAATGGTCCATGGAACAGTCCAAGCTCTACCTAGATTTATTTATTCTTCAAAGCTTAGGGATGCTTTGGTTCAGCTTTTTGGTTGGGTGGTGGTGCACAGTCTATAGATTAGAGTGGTACTGAGGCTCCTAGAGTTGAGGTTCCTCCTATGTTGGTAGTTGCTCAGTCATTAGTTGCTCAACCAGTGGTTGCCTAGCCTGTTATGTCTACCAAGGAGCAGAAGTTATTGGGTTGATTATTAAGATAAGCTCTACCTTGTTTTTTTGGTGTATCGAGTGATATGCATTTGAGTTCTTGATTACTTATGAGGATAGGCTTCATAATTTAGGCCCTATTGAGACTCGTGGTATGGACTACACTACCTTTTAGTTGGACTTGGCTACTCGACATTGGTAGAGAGGTTATTTTGATTTCTGGCCAGCTGGATTTTTTTCTTTAACATAGACTAAGTTCTCTGAGATGTTCTTAGAGAAGTACATGCCTAAGGATCATATGAGGGATCAGTTCTTAAGATTGGAGTAGGGCTTCGTGGCTATTGTAGAGTATGAGGCTCGCTTTTATGAGTTGGCTAGACATACCACTTCTATTCTGGGTACTGTGTATGAGATGGTTCATTGCTTTGTGCGAGGATTGACACTTCCCTTTCATATATCTACTCAAAGTCTGGTTGCTTCTTGTAGGACTTCTGCTGAGGTTTCTAATCATGCTTAGGTCATGGAGAACATACATCATGAGGCCTGTGGGCGTAACAATAAGAGGCTTAGGTATCAGGGCAAATTCAGTGGGAGCCATAGTTTTTTTAAATTTAGAGATAGAAGTTCTCAGGGTAGATACCCTTTGCGTCAGTTGTATCATCCTTAGGGTATTTAGCCTAGTAAACCTATTTAGTCAACACTCTATATTACTAATGGAGGTCAGTCAGTCTAGTATTAGTGATCACCTTAGTCAAGGTAGTGGTCAAACTCTGAAAGTTTTGCTTTTGGTTAACCTAGACATGGTTGCTATTTTGTGTCAATTGAATCCTCTAGTTTTGGTTTAGCTCATGTGATATTCTATAGTTGTAAACATCGTGCTCACTATTTATGCGATTGCCCTAGTCGTATAGTGATTATTGCTTCAGCTCAGAGTGTTCCCATATTAGAATAGTTCATCCCTTATCTAGGGGTGGTTATCAGGGTTGTGGGGGTGGTCCCAAGGGTGCTTGAGGTAGTTCTCAGGCAGGCAGGATAAGAGATTGGTTAGGAGCCAGCTACCTGGTGGGCGAGGTCAATTATATTCAGTACCTGCTAGGCCTAAGGCTAAGTCTTTGGGTGTTATTATTACAGGTATAATTTGGTGTTCCGTCAATTAGCTTTACTTTATGTGATATAGGATCCACTTATTCTTGTGTTTCTTCTTATTTTGCTGTACGATTCGAGTTATCTTGGGATTTATTATCTATGTCATTGGATGTATCTACTTCTATGCGTGATTTTATAATAGTGGATAAAATTTGTAGATCATTTTTTATTACTATTAGAGATGCTGATACTCATGTTGATCTTATTATATTAGACATAGTGGATTTTGATGTAATTCTAGGAATGGACTGGTTATCCTACTATCATACGGTCATGGATTAATTTGCTAAGACTATTACTTTAGCTATGCCCATCATTCCCCAGTCGTGTGATAAGGGGATATTATCCACGAGCCAATTGGGATTATTTATTATATTTATGCTAGGAGACTTATTTTGAGAGGGTTTTGAGTCTTGCCTCGCTTATATTGATAATGTTGGTGCAGAGAGTCCGTTGCTTGACTCGGTGCCTTTAGTTCATAAGTTTCCTGATGTATTCCCTATCGATCTACCTAGTATACCTCATACCTATAAGATTATGATTGTGATTGATCTTGAGCCTGTCACCCAACCTGTTTCTATGGCACCTTACCATACAGCTTTTATCGATTTTAAGTAGCTAAATTCTCTGCTTCAAGATCTTCTTGGTAAGTGTTTTATTAGATCGAGTATGTCTCTTTGGGGAACTCCTATTTTGTTTGTGAAGAAGAAGAATGGCTCCATGCGTATTGTGTTGATTATAGACAGCTTAATAAGGTGACGGTGAAGTACCATTATCCTATTCCTCATATTGGTGACTTGTTTGACCAACTTTAGGGTGCAGTGCTGTTTTCTAAGATTGATTTTATTTACGATTTAATTACCATAAGTTAAGGATTCAGGCTAAGGATATCCCAAAGACACTATTAGGACCCGTTATGGTCATTACACGTTCCTAGTGATGTCTTTTGGGTTAACTAATGCCCCAGCCATGTTTATGGATTTAAAGAACCAAGTGTTTAGACATTAGTCGGATTCTTTCGTGATTATGTTCATCAACAACATCCTTGTGTATTCGAGGAGTAGAGAGGACCATGCATAGTATTTAAGGATTATGCTCCAGACTTTGTGAGATTATTTGCTTTTTAGCAAGTTCATTAAGTGTGAGGTTTTGATTGAGTCAGTGACATTCCTTAGACATGTGGTGTCTAAGGATGGGATTATGGTAGACCCAACTATAAATGAGGTTATTCGTAATTGGGATAGGCCTACATCTCCTATTTAGGTTCATAGCTTCATTGGCTTGGCTAGTTATTATAGATGATTCGTTAAGGGTTTTGCTACTATTTCAGAACCTATGACTAGATTGACTCAAAAGGAGGTTTTTTTTTATGGTCCAAGGAGTGTGAGTCAAGCTTTGATAAGCTCATGGAGTTTCTCACTTTGGCTCCTATTTTGTCTCTCACCTTGTGATGCTTTTGGTGTTGGTTTAGGTTATGTATTAATGCAGTATGGTGGTGCTATCGCTTATGCTTCAAGATAGCTTAAGGTACACAAGCGTAACTATCCACTCATAATATGGAGTTGGCTGCAGTAGTTTTTTCACTTAAGATTTGGAGACAGTATCTCTATGGTGTGCATTGTTAGATTTTCACCGATCATCACAGTCTTCAACATCCTATGACCTAAAGGGAGCTTAATGTTAGGAAGCACATATGGATGGAGTTGCTTAAGGACTATGATATCTCTATCTTGTATCATTCATGCAAGACGAATGTGGTAGTTGATGCCTTGAGTCGTACGGCGATGAGTATGGGTAGTTTGGCTTATTTTTCAATTTCTCAAAGGTTGTTAGCATGGGACATTTTGTCTTTGGCAAACTTAATGGTTCGCCTTGATATTTTATACACTAGGAGGATTCTTGCTAGTGTAGAGGCAATGTCTTCACTTTTGAGCAGATTCAGGATTGCCAGTTTGAGGATAGCAAGCTTTGCTTTCTTTGTGATCAGGTGTTGAGTAGTGAGTCCGAGAGGATCACCATAGATTCTAATGGTGTCTTGAGATTTGATAGCTGCATTTGTGTTTTAAGGATTGATGACTTGATTTAGTTGATTTTGCACGAGGTTCAAAGCTCTAGATCTCTATTCATTTGGGTACAACAAAGATATATAGGGATTTAAGACAATATTATTAATGGAGTGGTATAAAGAGAGATGTGGTAGACTTTGTAGCTCATTTCCTTTGTTGTCAACAGGTGAAGGGCGAGCATCAATGAGCATGTGGGCTGATTCAGAGATTTCGTATTCCCAAGTGGAAATGGGAGTAGATAACCATGGATTTTGTTAGCTGTTTTCCTTGCACTTACCGTGGTATGGATGACATTTGGGTCATTGTAGATCGGTTAAACAAGTCAGCATATTTTATTCCTATTCAAGTGACTTTTAGTGCTAATAGGTTAGCCCTTATCTATGTGCGAGAGATACTCCATCTGTATGGTGTAACCATATGTATTATTTCAGACTTGGTTTACATGTTCACTCTTAGTTTTTGGAGAGCATTCCAGGAGGATCTAGGTACTCAGGTGAATCATAGCACAACCTTCATCCACAGATAGAAGGCCAGTTTAAGTGGAATATCCAGGTACTTGAGGATATGCTTCGATCTTATGTTAAAAATTATAGAGGATAGTGGGAGAACTTAGCATTGGTAGAGTTTGCATATAATAACAGTTATCATTTGAGTATTGAGATAGATTCTTTTGAGGCTTTATATGGTAGGAGTTGCCGGTCTTTGATTGGATGGTTTGAAACATTCGAGATTCAACCTCGTAGTACTGATTTACTTCAAGTCATTGGATAATGTTAGAGTAATTTAGGATAGGTTGAGAGCAGCTTAGATTAGTAGAAGGCCTTTGCAGATTATAGGCTTCACGCCTTGTTATTTGGATTTAGTAATCGGGTATTCCTCTATGTGTCACCTATGAAGGGTGTGATGAGGTTTGAGAGAAAGGTCAAGCTTAGCCCTAGATATATTGGACCTTTCAAGATTGTTCACACAGTTGGTGAGGTGGATTATGAGTTAGATTTACGTCCAGCTTTTGTTGATGTCCATCAAGTTTTCTACGTTTCCCTGTTGTGGTGATACATTCCTGATCCATCTCATGTGCTTAGATGGGAGTCAGTTTAGTTGGATCAGAGGTGGACATTCATGGAAGAGCCTATGTTCATTAGGCGATTGTGCACTAGAGAGATTTCTATAGTTAAGGTTGAGTGAAGGCACCACCCAGTAGAGGAGGCTACTTAGGAGAACAAGAGAAAGATGCATACCCAACATCCTCACCAATTCAACGCTTCAGGTACATCTCAATCCTTAACTTTTGAGGACAAAAGTTTCTTTAGTAGTGTATATTATAATCACCCTTCAGGTTATTTTCCATATTTTCATTTATTTTTGGTATTATAGCTTTCCTATAGTTGCCCCAAGTCATTTATGACTTTCTGAAACTGATAGTTCAGTTACCAGGTAGGTTGTTTGGTTTTTGGAGCTAATTCCTTATTTTAAAGTCTTCGCTAGTTCTAAATGGGCATTCAGAAAAAACTTCAACGTAACAACCTCGAATGAAAATTCTGACTAATCCAGTAGCTTTGGAATATCGATTTTAGGCTAAGTGGACTCTTGGTTCATGTCCTGAGGCACCTGGGCTCATTTTGACCTATTAGTTGGAAAGTTAAGAAAATGAAAATTGGGTGTGGGACACATTTTTAGTTAAACAAACCTCTAATGGAAATTTTGCCTATACCATTGACTTTGAAACATCAAATTTGGTACAGTTTCATATCCCATTTGTGTTTATAGGATTTTGGATAAATCCCGAGGGGTTGGTGGAGACTTAGAAAATTCTAAGTCTCAGCTGGTGCTGAAGCACTGGCAATTGTGAGCCACATATTGCGATAGCGACTCCCATTGCATTCAGCTGATATGGCAATTGCAATCCATGTGTTACGATTATGGCTCGCCTAGCAGCCACCAATTATGGTGATCGTGAGGTATCGAGTCATCGTAGCGATACTCGAGCACCTGGGAGGGTATAAATAGACCATTTTTACCCGATTTTGCCCATTCTACATCTATTCAAAGAGAGCTAAAACCTAATTAGTAAGATAGCTTAAAATTCAAGCTTGTGGGTGATTTGGGAGCTTGGCTAATGCTTGCTTATGCAATTATCTTTTGACTTGTAGTAAGATTTTACACTTTTCATGGTAGATTTTTCTCATTTCTTGTTCAAAAATCCCTAAAACTTTGAGGCTAGATTTTATCCCCAAATTAGCTTGGATTTCACCCATATTTAGGGTAATATCCTTTAGTATAAGGGAACGTTGGATAGATTTTGGAAATGTAATTTTCTACAAATGAGACCCAAAGGGGATTTTGGTGCGATTCTTGGATACAAAGTACATTGGTTCAATATGTGTATCGTTATTCTCGTATTGATGAGTAGAATGTGATTTTGATAGCTTGGAATCTTGTGAAAGCTTCTCAAAATGGAAAACCAGTGATTTAGCATATCTTTAGAGCTTTCTTTGGCGTCCAGGTAGGCTAGGTTTTACCCCTTGTTAGATTGAGATAATTCATAGTATTTTTATGATATTGTGATAGATTTGGGATGAGTTTTAGGTGTTGGAAGATAAATTGCAATGCTTGGATTAGTTGGACCATTTAGGTTGTTTTGGATGTCGCTTTTGGGTATAATTAGTGTAGTTAATCTTACCTTAGGTGGAGTTAACCTAGTAGGCTCTTATTAAGAATGGAAATTCCTTAGTTACCCAACTAATGGGGAGATTGCCTTAGTCACTTGAGTTTAGGGTGGAACTTACCTTAGTTGTCATTACCTTTGGTGGAATTGATTATCTTCACCCTATTGGGAGAAATTACTATCCTACGACAATTAATGGCTTATTCAACTTCTAATAGTAGATTTAGATACCTTAGACTAATCTGGGGTAGACATTTCTTGGTAAAGGATTTTGGGAATTTAGGAGTTGGATCTTTGACCCACCTTAGGCCAAGAGTTATGTTAGTTATTGAAGAGTTTTTATATGTTTCTATACATCTCAAAAATGTTTATTGCGGTGATATTGACATGCTTTGGTGCTTGATTGTTATGAATAAGTTATTCATGAAGCTAATGATGAGCTATTCAATGTGCTATTGATTGATCTATAAAATATTCCACTGAATAAGCGAGTGACCATGACTATTGACTATGCTAGTGATCATGCTATTAGTTATGTTAATGTCCATGATTATTGATTATATTAATGATTATGCTATTGATTATACTAGAGATCTTGCCTCAATTATGATTAGTGATCATGATAAATAGCTATGCTAGCGGTTACGCTATGGAACACTCTAATGGTTATGCTATTGGTCGTGGTAATGATGATATTGTTACCGGTATAAGCTCGGATATTGATTATGCTATGAACTATGCAAATATCGGTTGAAGTTTCAATAATAACTGTTATATCGATTATTTATACTGGGTGCATGTCTAGAGGATGACTATGATATTGATGATGATAATTGATGATGTTAATGATGATATTAAGAATGATATCGATGATGATATTTATGATGATATTATTGGTTTTACTTACCGGTTTGAGTTCGGATATCCATTTTATACTATGATGATATACTTATTATGATATGACGATATCGGATGTGAGATTGACAATAGTTATCTTGTTAAGTCTGGGAATAAGGAAATAGTTATAATGTAGCAAAATATGAATGAATTCTAGTGATACAATGATCAACTAATAATAAAAGGATTAGCTGATTAATAATGAATAGTTGATGAATAGTGATTAGTTGATAATTTGTGAGTTGCTTATAAATGATGGCTAATGTGGTAAACAATGGATATGATGTAGCATGACATGGAAGAATTCTAGTTGCATCATGAAAGATGACAAATGGCGGTGGTGGATTATACTATCTTGTTTGTATATTCTAGGCTTATGGGGGCTTGCAATAGGTCATTTACTTTTCCACACTAATTGGCTTATGAGGGCCAATTTTATAGTTATGATTGCATGTGTTGATGCTTCATGTTATGTTATGTTATGTTATTATTACGGTTTAGTTACTTATCTACGCACAACAATGTTGGAGTGGTTATTAAGTTTTCCTCTTTATCATGACTAAGTTACATTATCTTGGATTTTATCATACTTGTATCATGATTTAACTCAATCGGCTAATGATGCCTACTGAGTACCCGTGGCTTTGGTACACATGCTACACTTTCATACCTTTTTGGTGCAGATGTGAGAATAAGTTACTGTCATTGATCGTTGTTTGTGTTGTGTTGATTTTTGGAGATAGGGTGAGCTCTAAGAGTTAGGGTCGCTTATTTCCCTCTATCTTACTTATTTTAGTCTTTAGTTTCAAGACGGATTGTATTGACTATTTTAGATACTTGGGTTGTATTTATGGTCTCTCTTGTACTGGCTCTACTTGGCCGTGGGAAGGTATCTATGTATTGGCTATCCTTTAGCTATTCCTATTACCCTATTTTATTTATAAGTTGCACTTGTTGTTGTTTTTCCTTGTGGGCATTTTCTACCAAATTAACCCATTGTATTTAGCTTCGGGTTACTGTTTGTCTTACTTACTGGAGGGTTAGATTAGGTGCCTTCATGACTCATAAATTAGGTCTTGACAAAGGGATAGGAGGCTCTTTTGGCCTTGGCACATAGCCAAATTCCTTCTCATATAGTTAAAACTTGACGATTAATCCTACATGTACTTAAATCATGGTTATATCCTTGGCTTGGATTTTTTGGGGTGTTATAACTTGGTCATCATGTCTGCCTTTACTCCAAAGTAGCTTTCAACCAACTAATTTTGCCAAAGAAGATTTACCAGGGATACATCGTTATTACTCAACTTACTAACCTAACGTTCAAAGATTTCAACAAGAATATCTTCGTAAAAGATACAATCTTTCAAGCCCACACTTTCTAAGGGAACATCCGATGCAATATCACCAATGCACTTCTTTAGCAAGGAAACATGGAAGTCTGGATGCACCTCTGCTAGGTCTGCCGGCAGATCTAACCCATAGGCTAATTTGCCAAAATGACCTATAAACTTATATGGACCAATAAATTTAGGTCTGAGCTTTTCTTGCTTCCTAGATCTCTTCATCCCCTTCATAGGTGAAACTTCAAGAAGACAAAATCACTAACAGCAAACTCAAGCTCAATTTTTCTCACATCTTCATAGGACTTCTAGTGAATCTGATCTATTATCAACCTTTATCTAATCAGCTTAACTTTCTCCATGGACCGAGTCTAGCCCTATCAATGTAGCTTTATCAACCTCAAACAAACCAATAGGAGATCTACCCTTCCTTCCATAAAATACCTTAAAGGGGGCCATCTGAATACTAAAGTGACAATTTTTTATTATAAGCAAACTCAATCAAAGGCAGATGATAATCCCGACTACCCTATAAATCAATCACATTGGCTCTCAACATGTCTGATAATGTCTAAATGGTTATTTTTTCCCAACCATCTGTCTTTAGGTGAAAAGTTGCACTAAGATGGACTTTATCGATACCCTTCTAAAACATCTTCCAAAATCTATAGGTAAACTATGTACGTCTATCTGAAATGAAAGTCAAAGGGACCACATGCAATTTTACCAATTCCTTAAGGTAGAGTTTAGCATAGTGCTCTACTAAATCTGATGTGTTAACTGGCGAAAAGTGGGGTGACTTAGTCATTTAGTCCATCATAACCCTAATGAAATCATAATGTGTAAGATTACAAGCCAACCCTATAATAAAGTCCATATTCACCACCTCCCATATTCAGGTAGGAATGTTGATGTCCTGAAGTGTACCACTATGTCTCTAGTGCTCAGCCTTAACCTATTGTCAATTTTGACACTTGGCCATAAATTTTGCGACATCTTTCTTCATACCATTCCACCAACTGACTTTCCATTAGTGATAGTACATCTTAGTGGATCCTAGGTGAACAGAATATCAAGAATCCTAGGGTTCTCCTAGCATCCACTTTTTAAAGTCGTCTATATACGGAACACTAAGTCGTTGCTGATACCAGAGAACACCATCTCCCCTTTGAGAGAAAACCACAACCTTTAGATTCTGGATTGTTGATTTCAATCTGAGGAAAATAGGATCATTATTTTTCTTTCCATTAACCATGGCAACCAAAGAGGATTCTAAACTATTTTGAACCAGACTTCTACCTTCAGTTGAATCAACCAACCGAACTCCCAATCTGACCAGACAATAAACCTCACAGACTAACTCTTTCTTCTAACCCTTTACTTGAGTACTGCTTCCCATAAATAATCTGCTAAGAGCATCGACCACCACATTGGCTTTACCCTGATGGTACAAAACACTCATATCATAATCCTTCAGCAACTCAAACCATCTCCTTTGGCAGAGATTTAGATCTTTTTTACTGAACACGTACTAAAGACTCTTGTGATCTGTGAATACATAAATATGATCCCCATAGAGGTAATGCCTTTAGATCTTTCAGCTAAACAAATGTTGCCATCTCAAGATCATAAATCGGGTAGTTCTTCTCATGAGGCTTGATTTGTCTAGAGACATATGTTATAACTTTGCCCCACTACATCAACACACATCCAAGTCCAACCCTAGAAGTATCACTGTAAACCACAAAACCATCTAAGCTCTTGGGCAGATTTAAAACTAGAGAGGTGGTGAGCTGAGTCTTTAACTCCTAGAAACTATTCTCATAAGAGTCAAACCACTGAAATTTGACTTTCTTCATAGTCAACCTGTACATAGAATAAGCAATAAGGTAAAATCTTTCAAAACTATTGGTAGTAACCATGTAAGCGCAATAAAATCCTAATATTAACTGGAAAGATAGTTCTAGGCCACCTTCTTACTACTTTGGTCTTTTGAGGATCAACTGGAATGCCTTCACCAGAAATACTATAAACAAGATATGTTACTAATTTCAACCAGAATTCAGACATGCTAAACTTTGTAAATAGCTAGCTATCTTTAAGAGAATTCAAGAAAATCCTTATATAATTTGCATGTTCAATCTCACTCTGAGAATAAATGAGGATGTCATCTATGAATACTATAATGAATATGTCCAAGTACTGCTTGAACATCCTGTTCATCAAGTCCATAAAAGATAAAAGAGCATTCCTTTGTCCAAAAGACATAAAAACAAATTCAAAGTGACCATATCGAGTTATAAAAACTGTCTTTGAAATGTCACATTCTCTGACTCTAAGATGATGATAGCCTGATCTGATGGCTATCCTTGAAAAACAATTTTCACCCTGAAGTTAGTTGAACAATTCATCAATCATGGAGATAGAATACTTATGTTTTACTAAGCCCTTGTTCAACTGATAGTAGATGATGCACATTCTAAAAGAACCATCTTTCTTAAAAATAAAAAATCAAAGAACCCCATGGAGAGACAATGGGCCTAATAAAACCCTTACCTAGGAGGTCCTTCAATTCCTTAAGCTCTGTTGAATCTATTTTTTTGGGGAGAAATAGAAATAGGCTGGATATCTGGAAGTAGATCTATTCCAAAGTCAATTTGTTATTTGGGAGGAACTTTGTGTAGATCTTTTGGAAACACTTCTAAAAACTTGTTACCACTAGAATTGACCTAAGAGTTGGGACTTAATATGTTTAATTCTTAATGCAGATAAGATGATTGATACACCTTTTAGATATCAACTTTCTATCCTTAAGGTAAGAGAAGAACCGACCCATAGGCACTGAGGTACTACCCTTCTATTCTAGAACTGGTTCTGTTGGAAATTAGAATTAGACCACTCTCTTCCAACAATTAATAAAGGCATAGCAAGTGTGTAGCCAATCTATACCCAGATTGACATCAAAATCTACCATGTCTAACTCTACGAGATCAACTGAGGTGAATTTTTGGGAAACTATAAGTGAGGAATTTATCCATATTCATCTAATATGATTGAGTCAACAACTATAGTCAAGACTTAGAAAGTTTCTAAAAAACTTTGGTACTAACACCGAAATCTACTACTAAATAGTGAGTTATAAAAGAAAGTGTGTCTGTAAGATCTAATAATTAATAAACATGACTATACAATACCTGTAACATACCTGTGACTATATCATGGAACCCTCTTAATCTTGACGAGTTTGAGGGCACAAAACCCATTCAGATGTTGTCTGTTGGCTACACTAGATGAGACACACTACTAAAGTTGCTGAAGAGTTGGACTGATTTTGCTAATGAGTATCCCTACCTCTCTGTGAATCCACTAGGCATTCCCTCAGT
Organism: Capsicum annuum; assembly: GCF_002878395.1. Lineage (NCBI taxonomy): Eukaryota > Viridiplantae > Streptophyta > Magnoliopsida > Solanales > Solanaceae > Capsicum > Capsicum annuum. Next base: position 7,417,110 of record NC_061118.1, on the reverse strand, counting down.
GTCTGTCTTGGATTTCCACACCCAAATCAACATCACTACTAGCCATACCCTCACCCAAGTGCTTTCTACCATATTTCTTACATATAGGGTTGGTACGAACACTACCCACACTACCTTGAGACTTAGAGCTTGGTTCTTAATGTTGAATATGTTTCCTAAACGTAGGGACTAGGGCAGTAGCAGATCACGAAGCTAGAGATGAAGATTTCCACTATCTGACCTCTATTAAGAGAAATTAAAGTCCTATCCTGGTCCTCTTACTCTCCATTTTATGCTCCTTGATTTTCTATTTTTCAATATATTGAGCATGAACCATTAGCCTAGAGATTTCTATCTCCTTTTCCAACATAGAAGTCCTGCACTCTTTTACCACGACCTTAGAAATACTAGACATAAAATTGCTCATGCGAGCCTTGGAATCAGCAACCACGGGCGGAGCAAACCTCTCAAACTGAATACACTTAAGGGAATACTCCTTCATGCTTATGCTACCCTTCTTCAAATTTATGAATTACGGAACCTTGGCCTACCTTATCTTAAGTGGAAAGAACTTATCTAAAAATGCAATAATAAAATCATCCCAATCAATCGATTCTACATTTATATCCCTATCCTTATTCAATTGCTTATACTATGTGTGAGATATTCTATGTAGCTGATAGGAAGGTAGGTCAACACTTTTATTATGGGTAACACCCATGATATTTGTAACCTTCTGAATACTATCCATGAAATCTTATGGATCCTCCTTAGACTTAGATCTAAAGAACCTTGGAGGATTTATTCGAGTGAAGTCTCTAAATCTGTCTGCGGCTATATTCACTGCTAGGGTTTGTTGGTACCACTACTGACTAGTTATTTTGGGTGGTCATGGACTGGGCAACGCTATGAAAGAAGCCCCTAATTCAGCATAGGAGACTTGTTCATTCAGAGAATCTACTAAAGCTGATGGTGCTTGCTGATTCTTAATACCATTATGTTTCCACTACTTCTTTTATTAATTTTCTTTGGAGGCATATTCTATAAATGTTTATAAAACAAGTTTTAAGAAGGTTCACTAGATTTCACACTCTATCACATGACATGAACATGAATGAAGTGAAGTTTTTCCTACAATATTTTATAACATCTCACTCCTGGGTCGGAAGCTATCCATGAATGATCCAATAAAGGTAACTGAGTTTGGACCAACTCATGCACTACAAAGATTTATTACTTCTCTTGTGCCATAGGACACTTTGGTGTGATTGTTTGGATTTCTAAAGAGTATTATTCAGGCAAGTATATTTTTTATTATACGTGATGGTTCTTGGATGGGGTGGAAGCTCAGACTCCAAAGTATATTTTTTGTTATACATGTTGCACAAGGATTCAGGGCAAGAAACAACAAGTTTTATCTAGCTCCCCAATATTTAGGTGAACCATTTCCATATATTGCTTCACTCTCATAATTGCAGCTGCTCTATTAATGGATTGGCAGAAGTGTAATAACCCTCTATGTTATTTTATCGATTTTCATTATTTTGTCCCTCCCTAATGGCTAAAGGTCATTTACAACTTATTGGAACTATCGGTATGGTTTTCATATAGTTCATTTAGGTTTTAGGCTCATCTTTTTATTTTGGAACTTTTGCTATTAAGGAATTGGTCTCGCATCAAAACACATAGTAAAAGACCTCGAATGAAAATTTTGACAATACCATTAGCTTTTGAATAGCTATTTAGGCTAGGTGGACCTTTGGTCTAGGTCCTAAGATATTAAGACTCACTTTGGGCTATTGGGTAGATTTGGTGGAAATAGAACTATGGGTATAGACTCCAGATTTAATCAAAAAGATTTTAGATAAAATTTTACATGGTTCTGTTAAGTCCAAAATATCAAATTTTCAATGGTGGTATAGTTTATTTACGCACATGGGGTTCTAAAAAAATCACAAGCCTCCAATTGTAGTCTGTAAGAACTTAAGTTCTTGCTAGTTCTTCCAGCTTCTGGTGAAGGATAATTTGGACTTCACATTTGCGAGGCATTAATCGCATTTGCAATAGGAAAGAATACTAAACTTTTCATTTGCAAAGGATAAGATGGCTTGTTAGGTTCAACTTTACCCTTTACATTTGCGATGGACCGATTGCATTTGAGAATAGTTGGTCCAGTCCAATCCCACATTTGTGAAAGACCTCTAACAGCCCCCTTAAATTTCTCTCTTGCTCGGTCCTAATCCTATTTTTAGTGTTTTCAACCATTAATGGTCTAAAGATCTCAAAAACTCTTAGGAAATCATAAATTAGAGTTGGGCTGAGAAGAGGATGTGGAGTTAACCATTTCCTAATAATTTTTTGTAAGTTTTCAACCTAAATCCCTCATTAAATTCTTATTTTCTCTCTTATAATTCCTCATATTTAGGGGCTGGTTTGATCCTTGATTTGTACTTTGTTAGTGCTCAAATTTCGATCATACATCCCTTGTTATTCGAGGGGTCTCATGATGGATTCTATTTTAGGATTTTGTTTGAGGGCCCTATTGATTAATTTTTTTAATGACCCTTTAGGTCATTTTCTATATTTCTTCTTATTTTTTCCTTTAGAGCCTTTACATAGATGGACCAAGTCATTTATGACTTTCAAGAACTGACAGTTTGCTTACCAGGCAGTTCATTTAGTTCTAGATCCAATTCCCCATTTTGAAGTCTTCGTTGATTCCAAATGGCCACCGGATGAAAACTTCAGTAAAACGATCTTGGATACAAATTCCAACTATGTCTACAGGTTTGGAATATTGATTTTAGGATAGTTAGACCTATGATTTAGGTCCTAAGGCACTCGATCTCATTTCTACCTATTGATCAGAAAGTTAGAAATTGAGGAATTGGGTGTGAGACCGATATTTGATCGAAATGATTAGAGATGAAAAATATAACTTTGCCATTACATCCAAAATGTCAAATTGAGTGTGGTTACATTGTTTATTTGGATAAATCAGATTCTGAATGAATCTTGAGGACTTGGCAGAAATTTGAAAAAATTTTCCAAGTTTCAGCTAATATTTGATGCCGAAAACGATGCTACTATCACAAAAGAAAGGATGGCAATCGTCATACCTGCTTCTGCACTCAAGTAGTGCAAGCATACATCCTATTGTGTAGTAGCCATACCTAGACACCTGGTATAGTTATAAAAGGGCCCCTTAGGCCGCGTTTTAGTCATTTTCCACTCATCCTTAAGACATAAAAACCCTAATAAAGGGTGTTATCTTGAAATTGAGTATTGGGGGTAACTTGAGAGCTTTATTAAAATATATTTTTGTGAATATCTTTGTATTTAAGGTAAGAATCCTTCAATTTTATGCTTGAATTTTTTAAATTTTTTACCAAAGCCCCAAATCACTTAGGGCTTGATTTTAGACCAAAGTTTGTTTGGTTTTCACCCATTTATAAAGGTTTTGATTCCATGATCCTGATATCATGTTGGGTTGGTTTCTAAAACGTGATTTTCATAAGCGTGACCCACATTTGGGTTTTGGCATGATTTTTAGACCCAAAGAACAATGGCGCAATATGGGTATCATTATGCTCGTATTAATAAGTTGATCATGTGTTTAATAGCTTAGAATCTTTAAGAGACTTCTTGTAAGGGAAAAGCAAGGTTTTAGCAGATTTTTGAGCATTCTTCGGCATCGAGGTAAGTTAGGTTTATTTCTTGGTAGATTGAGTTATGTCATAGTATATTTGTAATATCTTGTTAGATTGGGATGGGTGTTAGGTGTTGTATTGATAAATTGTAAGACTTAGGTTATTTGGACTAGTTAGGCTATAATGAATCTTAGAATTGAAAAGATTGACTTATTTCCCTACAACTTAGGTGGAATAGACTCCATTGCTCATTTGTAGCATGATAATGCCTTAGCTTACTCAATTTAGGTGAAATTCTCTAGTTACTTTTACTTCGAGTAAGTTGGTTTAGATGTTTATACTAATGAAGGTTGACTTAGTTCCATTGCACTTAGAAAAAGTTGCTCGAGTAAAATATCTATATTAGGTCTTATTGTGGCTTGTTATGTATCTAAAAGTTGATTTAGATACATTAGCCTATTCCAGGGTAGAAATTGACCGATAATTCGAGGATTTAAAAGTGGTCTCTTTGAACCACCTTACTACGAGATTGAAAATTAGATCTCTTAAACCCTTGTACGCTTAGTAAATGCCTAAAGTGCCCTTATGAGGTGATATTGATGAATATTGGGGCTTGTTGGTTATTATGGTTATTATGAATGGCATTGCAAATAATGCTAAATTTATTATGACTTATTTATTTTTTATTAACTAAAGCTTATGATGAGCTATTGATTATGTTATTATGACTGTCTATTGTTTGTACTAATAATATTTCTATCAAATGAGCCCTTGACTATGATATGGCCAAAGCCGTAAGTTATGTTATTGACTATGCTATAAATAAGCTATATATTGTGCCATGGATTTTCTATTGCTCAAGTTAGTGATAAACTACCTTTATACAAATGATAGGCCAATGAACATACTACTAATGGGCCATTGTTCATGATGTCGCTTATGGGTATGCTCATGGTCTATTTAACTAGACTTTTGGTCATAAATGATGAGCCGTTGATCACACTTTTGATTAAGCTCTTGTCTACATTATTGATTAAGCCCTTATTTAGGCTAGTATTTGGGTCTTTGACTATACTATTGCTCATGTTATGGTCATGCTTAATAATTATGCTAATAATCATATTGTAAATCTTCCTTATTGTCGATATTAGAAATGATAAGGTTTATGGTACTAGAAGCACACTTTTTAACTATATGTGAAGTTATTGTATAGATTATGCTTGGATTCATGATACTTTATTATATGATTCCTTGTGGTAATGCTTTTGACAGTTATTATACATATCAATGTACCCATCTCTCTAGTATGGAATGGAGGAAAATGTTGATGTCAATGATATTTGAATCAAGGAAAACCCAAGGATAGTTTATAATATTTATGTTTTATATATATAATTAATGATAATATGACGTTGATGATGAACAAGAAATTATGGAGGTATGCTCTTCTTGCTTCTCCTTTTATGTTTATTTACTTTAGCCTTCGTGGGGCTTGTTCTTTACTTTAGCCTTTGTGAGGCTTGTCCTTTACTTCAGCCTCATTGGTATTGCTCTTATTTATTGATATTAATGTGGATATTATGATAATACCAAGAAAGGACAGAGGATATTATGATGATATGATGCAACCCTGCAATATCGGAGGATATTATGATTACATGATAATACCTGGCAAGGTCAGAGAATATTGTGATGATATGATTTTGCCCATCAAAGCCAGAAGATATTATGATGACATGATGATACCTAACAAGGCAATAGGATATTATGATGATACGATGTTACCCAACAAGGTCAAAGAACGTTATGATGATACGATGATACTCGGTAAGCCAGAAGATGATTATAATGATGTGTGTTGAAACGAGGCGGTTGGACCATACTATGAGGGACCAGGTCCCTTAAAGTCTGACATGGGCAATAAAATAGTAAAGCAATAAAGAAAGAAAAACTTTGCTGGAAATTAAAGAACACAAAGATTTTATGTGGAAACCTCCTTGCTCAAGGGAGGAAAAACCATGACTTTCCATCACAAGCACTCAACAATCAACTATAATCAAACTCATGATTATAGAATCCATTGGAACCTAAATCTAGGCTCCACTAGTTTGCAACAACTCTATTACACTCTCCTTGACAACTTTGTCAAGATCTCACCTCAATATTGATTAACTCTAACCAATTTCAAACTCAGTTAACTCTACCTAAGCACTCAACAAACACAAGAAAAGAATTACTCTTATAAGACGAGTAATTCATTTACAAATCAAGACTTGACTCAAGAACAAAAACTCTCTCAGCATACAAAAGCTTAGATCTTGAGCAATATTTGAGTTTTTGCCAATTTCTCTCTTTGAATAATCAGATTGCAAAAGCTGCTGAATTGAGGAATATTCTTTTATATTTATAGTTGGATAATGATTAGGATAGAATTTCTATTAGGCCAGGTGTCCTGACTGGTACATATCTCACCAATATTTTTTGTTACACTAACAGTCAAAACTGCGCATGACAGTGACAACTGTATGTTTTCATGAAGTCCCATGGACCTAGTCCCTTGTTGTCAGTTGATTATCATCAAAACAAGATATAGCAATTTTCCCCTTTTTGATGATGACAAACCAACCACAGATTTGTGTATCAAAGTTCATTAGTTTCCCCTATACATGCACCATACTTCCCCCTATGATCATGTACCATCACTACTTTCCCCTATCAGTATGTCATAATGCTAATACTTACCCCTATCAGTATGCCATCATGCTTCACCAATATCTGCACTTTAAAACCTACACCTGGTACTTGGTCCTTACCATATAAATGTAGTATTCCCCCTTTTGGCATCATTAAAGTGTGATAACAGTAAACCAAGAGTAAAATAAGCATAAGTTAGTTAACTCATGGCCACTAGGGCAACACTAACATGAAAAACAACTTTTAAAGTAAAGAAAAGATAGATGAAAAAAACAAATAAAGATTCACTCATATGTAAAAGGTAAGCATCATTTTAGTCCACAAATTAAATATTCCAAAGAAAATGCCATAGGAATCAAGAAAGTTTAAACAGCTAAAGGACTTGGGAAGAGGGTTTGGAGAAGTAGAGCAATGTTATTGTTTTGTGTAGCATGACAATGTAACAATTCCTTGGTTAGCTTCTTTATCTCTGCATTAAATCTGAGAACCTCATCAATTAGAGTTGAAACTCTCCTCTTTAGTTCAATATTATCATTTCTAAGCTCTTTAGAGACACTTGGATCTTTATTAGAAAGATGTTGAATTGTCATTAATTTGCTAATCTCTGCATCCTTATAAGTTGTGTTGAGCTTTAATTCCTCTATTTCTTTGCTGAGATCCCCTTCAGAGATGTTACCTGATTTTTTTCCTCACACTTAGTTTTTATTAAAGTCTTCATACAAAATAGTTGTATCATAGTTCCAGGAGTTCCATTTTCGTAGACAATACCAAAATGATCAAGCACTCCATCAAAATAGTATCCATAAGGAATGCCATGTTTTTCAATTTTCCCATGAACAACTATATTTATGTGCTCCATCATTAAAGCAGGTAATCTAATAAACTTAAAGTTGCTAAGGCACTTCATCACATATAAATCTGTAACTGAAACCATTTTCCTCTTTTGTGTTCTAGGTAGAATCACTCTATTAAAAAAATTAAAGACTAATTATGACTCAATTTTGAGTGATTTCCTATTTACTGCAGCCATAGATTTTCCTTTAATCTTTGATGCACTTTCCAAAAACTCTATTGAGGGCTATTGTTTTGTCACAGTTCTCACACCACTAATAGGAACATCCAAAATTCTCCCAAGTAATATAGCATCAAGATTCAGCTTATTTCCTTAAACTATAGCAGTCATCTTCAGTCTGTCTTCAGAAAAATGCAATTTGGATTTGAATTCCCTGACTACCTCATTAAAGACTATGGGAATGGGTCCTTCCATAAAATGGAGCAATTTTTAATGTTTAACAAGCTCAACTAATTCCATCATACCTGGTTTTGTTAATACACTTCAGTTAAAAACCCTCCCAGTCAGTACCTTTTGATTTCTCAAGAACCTGTTTCTAACATCTTTGAGCACAAGCTTACTTTTTCCCTCCATTTCCTTCTAGTAGAAGCAATGATAGATTCCCGTTAAAATATTTTCCTCTCTTTAGGACTAGGTCCCTCAGAAGTCTAATGCTTAATAGTAGGACTCCTAAATTTTACTCCAAAACTTCTTATTTTCATACGGACAACTTGTGTATTAGGACTAAACAGTCTTTTTTGGGGTTATTTTATAGAAATATGAGATTTTACACAACCCAATCATCACTTTTCATTGCACTATCAAAAAGATTATGTGTTTTTGGGGATAAATCTTTATCAATAAGCCAACTAAAGAAGGAGTTAGGATTTGAAGAGATATGATGAATTAACTTGGTTAACTCTTTGAATGGAGGGAGATTTTCAGACAACAAGCTTCAGGAAGAAGCTCAAAAATTTTCTTAGGGATTTAATTCACTTGAGGTTCATCTGGGAAGGTGGCTATGAAGATTTGTTTAGTCATGTGTTATCCTAACAATGATGGGAAGGATGAAGAGGTCTTGGAGTTCTGAAGAAGTTTTGAGAGTGGGTCTTTATCTACACTAAATTTTGAGGACATGACTATTTAAAATTAGGTGCTACTTTGAAAGAAAGAAGACCACCAATCTTGAAAAAGTATTAGGGAAATCTATGTGTATAAGGATGATATTTTGAAGGAGTAAGAGAGGTTGATTTCAATTTTTTGGGTGAATCATCTTTCCTTTTAGGATAAGACAAATTTCTAACATAGAGAGAGAAAATGCAACTTTTTTTACAAAATAAAAAAATACACATTCACGATACTAACCTAAGAGATGGGGCCAGGTCCCTCTCCTTTTTGAGTGAATCCTCAATTTTTGTTTGCCTCAACTATTTTCTTCCAAAGCAGTTCCCATGGGTGTATAGCTACAAAGGTATGGTACTGAGTTACACCAACAAGTACATACATTATCAAGGATACATGTCTCCTGATCATAGCTAATTTTAAGGAGATAAATGGATTCATCTAGTAGGTCAGGTTATTTTGATCAACCCCAGCCTCAACCTATTCTTTGCAAATTGCTGCTTGTGAAGAACCTTAGTAAAGATGTTTGCTATCTGATCTTTAGTCTTGCAAAACATCATGTAAATAGCTCATGCCTCAACATTGTCTCTTATAAAATGATGTCTCACATCAATATTCTTGGTCCCCTTATACTTCACTAGATTCTTAGCCATATTACGAGCACTTGTGTTGTCACATATCAAAGGGATAGTGTCTAAGATAATACTAAAGTCCTTCACTTGATGTTTGATCTATAAGAATTGAGCAAACAAAGAAGTTGCATCCATATACTCAACTTCAACAATAGATAAAGCAATTGAATTTTGCTTCTTAGAACCCCAAGAGATTAAGGAAGAACCTAAAAACTGAGCCATTCCTGAGGTATTTTTTCTATCCACTAGATATCCAGCATAATCAGCATCAACATATCCTATCGATCAAAACTATCTCCAGAAGGATAGTACAGTACCAGGTCCACTATACCTTTGTGATACCTGAGAATTCTTTTTGCAGCTTTCTGATGAGACTCCTTTGGAAAAGCCTGAAATCTTACACACATTCCTACACTAGACACAATATCTAGTCTGCTTGTAGTGAGATATAGTAAGGATCAAATAATGCCTCTATACATGGTATCCAATAATCGACAGTTAAACTCTAAATTATTGTTGTCTTTACCTTTTCCTAGTCACTACTCCTCTTTTCGAGTAAGTAGAAATAATCTAGGCAGGATCCTAATGTTGGCCACCCATTAAGAAAACTATTGTATCAAAGATAAAGCAATACATGCATGGGTATCGATTCAATTTAACAATCGCACTTCCCCTACTTCGTCAATTCACCGAGGTTTGTACAACCCTAGCTATGGGTTTTAGCTGCTCATAGTTATGAAACAATCAATAATAATCATAATTGAAAGCATGAGTGAAATCGCAATAATAAGATTAATAGAAACCACAACCATAACTTTATTAATCAACAAAATCTAATACAAGAAAAACCCAAGATCAAAGTCGGATCTTGAAATCAAAATATGTTTCTAAGTATTAAAAATGTGGAACTCCTACTAAAAAGTACATAAGGGGTATTTATAATACAAGAGGAAACCCTAAAAGCAAAGCCCGAGTGAAATAGTAAAAAATTGGGTCGAAGGCCACATGTGGTCCGTAACTACACTCTGTCACTGGGTGCAGGTACTACATGTAGTCCTGGCAGAGGGCACAGATATAGGGTTCAGGTATCAAGAGAAAAAATCTTACAATGTTCAGCTCTTGGGATTTTGAACTTCTGGTACTTACTTTGCCTACATGTGGACCGTAGGTCTTACTTGCAGCCACATATTGACTTGGTAAGTGTTGGGAGTCATCTTTTTAGCTCCTCTTTTATTCTCGAGTCATGCTTTGATCTCGAATAAGTTGGAAAACATCCTGAATCTCCATAATTGCTTGAAAAAGTAGCCAATACCACATTTTTCACCTTTTTCACAAACTCAGTATACAAAACATGGTTTCTGACAAAACATACCCAACACTTATCAGATCTAACAAAATATCCTCAGAAACTTGCATATTTTCCTTATTTTAAGCATCAAAAGTATTATATTTCTATTGCATATCAACACACTCAACTTAGAACGTTTGAATGTCCTCAGGCAACATAACAGAATAAAAATAAAAATGATGCTTAACTAGGAGTAATCTAAGCTATTCAAGGTAGTCATTTAACACTTAAAACTCATAACACAACACCCCCTCTAATCTCACTTTTCAAAACAGCAGTGTATGAATATAAGCACAACAGTTTCACACAACAAGATCAAGGTATGGCAATTACATTAGCAGCAGACAACAACTCATATATAAAATTTACACTACCTGAAACAAGCAAATAGCTTGTAATATGACTCAAGTTCTCGCAAAACAAATATTTCCCACTCACTCATATAAAATAATTCATGTCAATGTAGGGATAATTAAGAGACACTCATACTCATAAGAGAATTTCTAATCAATGTGCATAATATACCATAGGCTTGACCTTATTTTGTTTTCATTAGCATTCTGATAATCAAATTAGGATCACTATAGGACGTTTTTCGACTTGTATTGTAGGCTTAGGGGATGGTATGATACATATGGACATTTAAAGTGACTAAGCCTCCTTTTAACTACTCTTACTTTAGGGTCTCACTTTCTATCCAATTTTTACTTTATTTTTGCCCTTATTTCTCTTTTTTTATTCTTTATTGCACATTGAGGTTGGTGTGGTCTTTTATTCTTTCTTTTTCACTTTTTTCATAATTCTTCTTCTCTTTTTTTAGTTTTCTTTTGCTACCACACCCATCACTACTAACTTTTTCTCTTATTTTACCCTTAGTCATACCCATTTTACACTATGCACTCCTATGATAGCCACCCTCAACTTAGGCTTTTTTCCTGAGTTAAGGTGCATAATCTCCAAGGAGGACCTGGACCAAAATAGGTTTTTTGTAACATAAATAGGAAGATGAATGGTGAAACAAGAAAATAGACTTATAAGGATCAAAGTAAGGATCAAGGGATATAATTCACACATGGAAGGTTATTAAGGCTAAAAGTGTACTAAAATCAAAAATGGCCTATGATCCTTTACTAATTGACTATCTTTCAACCTAGGAAAAAATAACCAGGCAAGTTCTAATCCAGCGCACAAAGGGAACTAGGTAGTATCTCACACACACATGGTACAGAATCAATATTACTAGCTATTACCTATCTTATTCATGCAATTATTAGAAAGTAATATCATGTCCCTAATTTTAAGACCATAACAAGATCCACAATGTTCACACATATATACATTTACATAGTACTAAAACACAAATTTTGGAGGGGTATCTTATTTCTCAAAAATCAATTAAAACATGACAACTGCCCTAAATACTTAAAAATCTCATAATTACACAAAACACATCACAGTACAAAACAAGACACAATACGAGACAAATTATCCTAGACATGTCAGTTCTAAAACCATACTGCGGTTGATAGGGAAAAAGGCATGACAATAAGAACCTGTGGAAGTATGGTATACCTACCCCCAACTAAAAACTGTACATTGGGTATACCCACCCCCAACTAAAAACTGTGCATTGACCTTATATGCTAAAATAAAGTAAAATAGAGAGAAGTACGAACATACCTGGGACACACTAGGCACCCATTTCATGATTTTCCCTAGATGGAGGTATGTCCATAGAGGGAGTCCATAGTGGTGGTGGTGCACTATAAGAATATGCAAACACAGCTAGCTCAGCACGTCTCTGTCTGTCAACACATACCATCTTCATCGAATCATGGGCGGCTCTTTTCATGGCTTGCTCAAATAATATGTCTGGATTCTGCATTCTCTCGGTATCTCTTGGTCCCAACTAAGGGGATTACCACATCATTATTTGAATAATTCAAAGTGTCTGGGACCATGAAATGGTGATGGCTAAATAATTGGGGATACAATTGGAGGGATGACTAATATATAGCTCTTAATGAGAGAGCACACCTTTCTTTTAAGTAGGTCAACCTCCTCCCTAATGTATCCTAAATCCTATATCTCAATCCTTATAAGCTAGTCTACCATATATCTCTCACCAACACCTGCTACATGTGGTACACTAGCCTCTGCAGCAACATCCTCATCAATAGTGTCTATTATAGAAACCACTATTATTTGTTCGGTTGATGCACTGTCATACAATCTCAAACACTACTTGCTCATCACTTAGTTTGAAGGTGATCTCCCCCAAGTCCATATCAATCAATACCCTACCAGTTGATAGGAAGGGTCTACCCAATATAATTGCGGATTGAGAATTCACCTTACTATAAAGAACCATGAAATTAGTGGGGAACATAAAGGATGCCACCCTTACTTCTACATCACACAAAACACCCATCAGTTTCTTTATAGATGAGTCAGCCATCAACAACTTTACGAAAGTAGGTTTGAGTTCCCCCATCCTCAACAGCTTGTATACACCCAGTGGCATCATATTTACTCCTAATACCAAGTCATATAAACCCTACTTGACATTAAAAGTCCTAATTAAACACGAAATAATAGTTGCTTCGAGATCCACCTTCTTTTCTGCTAACGATATGGAAGAGGTTTCACAATAAGGATGCACATGATCATTGGGCTCGATGACCCAATGGTCATCTATCATACTTAAAATCATTACCAAAGGTTGACTTTTCAAAATCTACCTCAGGTATCTCATCGATGCTAGTGCTATCAATCTTAAACTTTTCAATAGTAGGTACAGGGGGATCATCAGAATGACACAATAATTAGTGGTAACAGCTATACAAGGACTGATGTTAGAAGGATTCTGCACCATGTTACTTGAGAGGGTACCCAGCTGCCTTTGATAGAAAGTGATAGATATCTGCTCGAACTGATGCTCTAAATTCTTGATAGCCATTGCATGAGACTCAACCTTCTAGTTCAAACTTGAAATATCAGCCTTGATCACCTTAAGTCTAGCCTCCTGACTTTCTTTCCCCTTCACCGATTTGGTCAACATTTATTCCATGCTTAATTCAGTATCTCAATTGCCTGGAAGAATGTATCTATCTCCCTTTTCCTTGTATTCATCTCTCTGTCTCCAGTCACTATCTCTGCCCGTATTATGGTCTCTATATATGTCATAATAGTACCAACCTTGGTTTCCTTTCCCTTGGGCTTGGAAACCCTCCAACTGATGATCTAAATACCTAGCCTCCTCTTCTAATTCAGACTCATATGCTTTGGAAGTTGAACCCTATGTTCCTACTATATAAACTTTCTTGTGATTTACTGTGAAGAACTGCTTTGCCAATATACCAATATCATTATTCAGTAGCGCAATCTCTTGCACTACTGAATCATCAGCTACTCTATGGTCATCACAAGCTCTAATAGTAGAGGTTTCAAAACCTTTTTCTGCCACTTGAGTCTACCACCATCAGCTAGTGAGAGAGATCCATTCTAGAATATCAAAAGCAACCTCCCAGCATAATCTTATAAAATCTCCTTTAGTGATATTATCTACTATAGCTCTAGAACTGATAGTCAGGGCTCTATAGAATAACTCCAATAAGTTTGTCTCTTAAATTTTGTGGTTGGGCACCATACTCAACTTCTTCTTGAACCTAAACCAAGCCTCGTACATGGAGGAAAGAACCAGTTCAAGAATTTCCTACACAACTCTTTCCATATGGTGATAGATCCTCTTGGCAGTTCCCATAGCTATAAATATGCTTCTCCTAAAAGTGATAAGGGGAATAATATCAATCTAGTGCCTCCTGATTCACCCCTAGATATGAATATAAAGTGTAAATTCTAGTAAAATTGGCTAGATTTATGTTTACATCATTTGTAGGAAACCCCGCAAACACACCCTTCATGTATAATAGCTGGATCATAGCATTGGTTATGTTGAATTTAACTCCTAGTGGAAAAATAGGAGGGATAATAGTTCCTATCTCTGCCAACTAGAAGTACCCCAGATCCTCAACATCGTTTTCTTATGGCTGCAAGTACTAGTATGTTAGGATCATATGGGCTCTGCCCCCTCAAACTCTATTCTGGTTTCCACCGAGTACTGCTCGGTGCTTTGCTTTCTACCTTTGTACAACTAAATCTACCTCCCAAGCTATCTCTTGAGCATCTTATGTTGTCCTCCTCTTGTTTTAGCTTGAGCTAACAGGGCCTCTATCTACTAGTCAATAATCTCATAAACTCCTTCAGGGGGAGGGGGAGGAATATAATTATGAACTCCTTCAGGAATATCATCTCTTTTCTACTCCACCATCATACTAGGTATTTATAGGATTCTCTCTGGATTTAGATTCACTGGTAGTAAAGGATAACCTTTACTCTGTGTGTTAGCTATACACTGGCGTATACCCAACTAAGAACAAAAACAAACAAAAAGACCTAAAAACTACAACAACTTCAATTCACAAATCAATACCATACTCCCCAATAATGGTGCCAAAATTTGATAATGTCCAAAATACACCTCCAATTGAAGGATGAAGCGGTCGCTATCAATTATAATAACCCAACAAAGCTTGTGCCCAAATCCGAAGGGAATATATATACTTGTGGATCCTAGATGCTGTAATCAATGGGTAAAACTGGAAAAGTAAATGGGCGGATTTGAATGGCAATATTGAACAAGGAGCAGATATCAACTTTGGTTGTAATCAATACTGGTGAACACTAGGATTGTGTTTCCCCTAGATTATCAACTCCGTAGGATTATCGTTCTATGTTGAACCAACCCGATACCTTGCATTCAAAATCGATAATTTATGTACCATCTACATTCTTTTGGATTAGTAGACAGATCTCATCTTTTACCTTTTGAGTCTCAGGATGTATCATTACTAACCCTTATCTTGATCCCAGTTAACTATAGCCCTTTGAATCTCTAGTTATTAGATAAAATCTAACCATCTTACTAAGATAAACCATAGAAGCGTAGATCAATAGTTAAAATCCAAATTACTATTTTTTTTCCTTTTCCTAGTCACTACTCCTCCTTTGGAGTAAGTATTAATAATCTAGGCAAGATCCTAACGTTGGCCACCCATTACGAAAACTATTATATCAAAGATAAAGAAATATATGCATGGGTATTGGTCTAATTCAACAATAGCACTTCCCCTACTTTATCAATTAGCTAGGCTTTGCACAACCTTAGTTATGGGTTTTAGTCACTCGTAGTTTTGAAATAATCAAAAACAATCATAAATGAAAGCATGAATGAAATCTCAATGATAAGATGAATAGAAACCCACAACCATAGCTTGATTAATCAACAAAAGATGATATAAGAAAACCCCAAGATCAAAGTTGGATCTTGGAATCAAAATATGTTTCTAAGCATTAAAATTGCAGAACTCCTACTAAAATATACATAAGGGGCATTTATAGTACAAGAGGAAACCCTAAGAACAAAGCTTGAACAAAATAGGAGATTTTGGAGCAAACCTCCTGCAATGTTCATCTTTTGGGATTTTGGACTTTTGTAACTTTTTAATGGCCTAGAAATACACCCTGGACACCATACGGTGTTTACAGTCCTAAGATACCACAAGTTAACCCACAACTGCTACCTGTTGTGAGCACTGAATAAAATAGATAATAAAATAAAATGTGCAGAATTTAACTGAAAATGCCTTAAGTTTTTAAATACTGCAACATGCGATTAAATAATCATAGTTATAAAAGTGTTTGAAAATAATACTAAGAAGAATTATAATAAAAACTAGTAAACTGACTAACTATCTAAACTAGTCTAAATAGCCTCTAACTGACTATGGAGTTGACGGGGGAAGCCCTAAAGTAACTTCAACTGATGACTGAGCTGAAAGAATGAGATAAACATAAATAGTCCTCAATATATAATGACTCACCACTGCTACTGCTACTAATGCAGTGGAATGTCAAAGTACAGTCGAGAACTTGAACGTCCAAACCTATGATATAAGACATTATAGTGCAAGAAACGAGTATGTGGTCCGTACTTTAAATGTACTAGTATATGAGATGAGGCTAGGTTGAAATATACGGGTTACATGCATGAGATAATAACTAACTAAGTAGCATGAGGTAACTAAGTATGAATGCATAAAAGCTGTAAAAATCTGAGAATGCATGACCAAGCATAAAACATGATTTTGATATAGTCTTTAAATTGAAATACTGAAATACTGATACTAAATAACTGATAGTTGTATGTTATGGTCAAGCAAACCTGAAATTGAGATCTGTACTGAATACTGAACTTAGACTGTAGGAGTTAGCCATAATTGATATGCCCCAATATACTATCAGGGTATAACCTGTAACCCCCATTGGAATGGTGTTAGTAATGTGCCATGGGTAATAACATTGGTTGTGTATCCACTAATCTGATATCTCGAAGGATAAGGGTGTCATGCCTAACTAAGGGGGGATACCTCAAAGTCTACGTTGGTGCTGTAGGTCTGGAACCTAGGGAATGCTACTCACATCTCATACCTAATTATGGGGTACACAAGTGCCTTATTACCTACTTATGGGGGAGACGCCATCCCTATGTTCACTCGGTGCAAAGTTTTACTCCCAACTGAAAGACACTAATTACTGGACGGAACTGAGCTTAATTGGACTCACAACTGACCATATTACTAACTGAAGGATATTTCTCATGGTATAACTGAAATCATTCTGTAGATACTAAAAACTAGGTAAAAAACTAAATTTTGGGTATTTATAACCCCCAGGACTCAATAACATTCACAATAGGAACATACTGAAGCTTCCAAAAACATAATAAATAGTCATTATTCAAAACCCAATCATTTAGGAATTTCATCAAACACTTGAAATTCATAAGCTTAAACATGAGAATAGTTAAAACATGTGATTCTAACATAACTAAAATACTAAAATCATGGATTTATGATTTAACAGGCGAACATCATCATTCAAACATGTCAAGGATAATTTCCAACAAAAACACATGGTAAACATAATTTATAATCATCATTCATAATAACTTCATGAAGTTAAATCATAATAACTTGTAAAAATCATGGCTTTAAACTTGAAAATGGATTCTTAGACTCCATGGATGAAAAGGACCCATAAATAAATATCACACATACCTAAATTGAAGAATTCATGAAGGTTTATTTGTGATTTCTTAAAGTTTGAGCTTGAATTTTGAAGAGGCTAGTGTTTGTTCTTAAGAGATGACTATTTTCTTTTCAGAGAATTGTGAATAAAATGATCAATTTTGCCTTTTGGAGCATGCGCCGCAGGCTCTGGTCTGTCGGACTAGAACACGCACCGCAGGCTCTGCCGTGGGCACTCCCACCAGGGGACTGGGGTGCGCGATATGAGCTTATCACGGTGGTGCTACTATTTTTGACTTCTAAACATGCCCTTACACTAATTTGAAAATTCCTAAACTCAGGCGAGATATACCTTGTACATCCCCAATCATAAATCAACTTAAAAATTAACTTTTCGATATCGGGAAGGTTGAAAATAAAACCATCAAAGTTTAGGAGCTTTAGAAATGACTAAGTCCTAACACTTAGTGAAATTTTCCAAGTGAAATTTTCCAAGTCTTTGACCCCTTTAATATACTATGGTTAGCTGAATTGAGCTAGGATTTTATGGGGTCTTACAATATCTCACCCTTGGGACCATTCGTCCTTAAATAAGACTAATTAAGCTGAGAATACTGAGGAACTCAGGTTACATACTGAATATACATAATTAAAAACATGATGACATGACTGAAGCAGAAACATGATGAATGATTGATCTTATTTGTGAATGAATGCGATGACATAAAGATGATTACATGGCTGGAACTGAGAATTGAAAACAGAAAATCTAAGGAGAACTATTACCTTAAGCTGATTCTGAGTTCGCAGAAAAAAGATGAGGGTACTTGGTTCATATATCTATTTCTGCTTCCCACATGGCTCCCTCAACAAACTGATTCTGCCAAAGAACTTTGACTAAGGGAACTTCTTTGTTCCTTAGCCTACAAATCACACAATCAAGGATCTCAACATTGATTTCTGTATAAGAAGGGTTGTCCTATACATCTGGACTTTTTAACGGAACAACTACTGTTGGGTCACTAATACCATTCTTCAACCGGGAAATATGGAACATTTGATGTACTGATTCCTATTCTGCAGGCAACACAAGATCATATGCTACCTCCCCATAATGACTCAAGATTTTGTAAGCGCAAATATATCAGGGACTGAGTTTCCCCTTCTTTCCAAATTTCTTCACGCCCTTCATGAGAGAGATTTTCAAATATACAAAATCCCCAACTGCAAACTCAAGATCTCTCCTACGCACATCTGCATAGGATTTCTGACAGCTTTGGATTGTGTTAATCCTCTCCCTAATCAACTAAACCTTCTCTATTGCATTTACCACCAAATCTGGTCCTACTAAAGAAGCCTCACCTGCTTCAAACCAACCAACAGAAGATCTATATCTCCTCCCTTAGAGAGCCTCAAATGGAGCCATCTGATACTGGAGTGATAACTATTATTGTAGGAAAACTCAATCAAAGGCAAGTGATCATCCCAACTACCCTTAAAGTCGATAACATAAGCTCTCAACAAGTCATCTGGGGTCTGAATAGTCCTTTCTACCTAACCATCCATTTGAGGGTGAAAGGTTTTATTGAGCTAAACTTGGGTACCTAGACCCTTCTTAAAAGCTTTCCAAAAGTGAGAGGTAAACTGAGTACCTTTATCTGAAATGATAGACAACGGGAATCCATGCAATCTAACCAACTCTCTAATATAGAGTTCAGCATAGTCCTCGTCTGTATAGAAAGTATGAACTGTCAAGAAATAGGTTGATTTGGTCATTATATCTATAATAACCCTAATTGAGTCACGCTGACAACACAAAAAGGGCAAATCTATCATAAAATCTATGTTCACCTCCTCCCACTTCCAAGTGGTAATACTAAACTCCTGCAAAGTACTACTAAGCCTCTGGTGCTCAACCTTAACCTGCTGACAGTACGAGCACTTAGCAACAAACTCTGCAATATCTCTTTTTATATCACTCCACTAGTAGATCTCTCGTAAATCATGGTACATCTTAATGGCCCTTGGGTGAATAGAGTAATGAGCACCTTGAATTTCTGAAAGGATTCTCTGCCTTAACGTATCAACGCTCAGCACATACAGCCTACCCTAACATCAAAACACAACATCTCCCCCTTGGGATAAACCCCCCACTTTTTAATCTTTGACTGACTCCCTTAACTTAACTAGACTAGGATCCCTATCTTGCTTTTCTTTTACATCAGAAATGAAAGAAGATTTCAAACTATTCTGAACCTATGCACTACCCTCAGCTAAATTAACCAAAGAAACACCTAACCTAGCCAACTGATGAACCTCTTGAACTAACTTATTCTTATCATTATCAACATGAGCAACACTACCCATTAACAACCTACTAAGGGTGTTTTCTACTACATTGACCTTGCCTAAATGATACAACACACTCATATCATAATTTGTCAACAATTCTAACCACCTTCTCTGATGAAGATTCAAATCTTTCTACAAAAATACATACTATAAACTTTTGTGATCCGTGAACACATCAATATGAACTCGATACAATAATGCCACCAAATCTTTAAGGAAAAGATAATAGTTACCAACTCAAGATCATGGCTAGGATAATGCTTTTCATGGGTTTTAAGTTGTTTAAAGGCATAGGCTATGAACTTACCTCTCTGCATCAAAACACAACCTAAACCAACTCTGGAAGCATCACAGTATATGACAAACCTATTTCAACCATCTGGCAAGGTCAAAATTAGGGCTGAGGTGAGTCGAGTCTAACTCATTAAAACTCTTCTCACAAGAATCTAACCACTGAAACTTGAATTTCTTATGGGTCAATCTAGATATAAGGGACGTAATAGAAAAAAACTGTTTAATAAACCATCGGTAATAGCCGTCCAAACCTAAAAAACTCCTGATATCTAAAAAAAGATAAGTCTAGGCTAGTTTCTCACTACTTTGATCTTTTTAGGGTCAACTCTAATGCCATCACCATAAATAATATGGCCAAGAAAAGCTATTTATCTTAGACTAAACTCACACTTACTGAATTTGATAAACAACTAATGGGTTCTAAGAGTCTGCAATACAATTTTGAGGTGGTCTGAATAATTATTTTCACTACAGGAATAGACAAGAATATCATCAATGAAGACTATGACGAACATGTCCAAGTACTGCTTGAACACTCAGTTCATCAAGTCCATGAAAGCTGTTGGACTTTTTGTTAGACCAAAGGACTTAACTAGAAGCTGAAAGAGACCATATCGAGTTTTGAAAGCCATTTTCAGAATGTCACATTCTCTGACTCTAAGTTGATGATAGCCATATCTGACATCTATTTTAGAGAAGTAACTGGAACCACAAAGTTGGTCAAACAAGTCATCAATTCTGGGGAGTGGGTACTTATTCTTGATGGTGACTTTGTTCAACTAATGGTAATCAATGCATATTCTTAGAGAACCATTTTTTTCACACGAAAAGGACTAGATCGCACCATGGGGAACACTGGGCCTGATAAATACCTTATCGAGGAGGTCTTTCAACTGTTCTTTTAATTCCCTATGCTCAGATGGAGACATTTAATAGGGCATAATCAAGATAGGCTGGGCACCTGGAAGAAGGTCTATCCCAAAGTCAATTTCCCTTTTAGGATGAACTCTGAAAAGATCTTCAAGGAACACATCTAGAAATTCCCTCACTGCTGAAACTGACTTGAGATTAGAAGTCTTAGAATTAGAGTTTTTTACTCAAACAAGATGGTAAACACACCCCTTAGATATCATTTTTCTTGCTCTAAGGTACGAAATAAGTTGACCCCTGACCATTGAATTACTACCCTTCCATTCAATCACTAGTTCATCTAGAAACTAAAATTGAATGACTCTATTTCTATAGTCAACTTAAGCATAGCATGAGTGGGTCCAATCCATGCCGAAATAAGATCAATATCAGTCATCTCTAACTCCACAAGATTAACTGAAGTGACTTTCTGAGATATTATGATTGAACAATTCCTTATACCTGCATGGATAAAATAGATACATCTCTGGGTAGACACTGAGAAGGGTTCTACTAAGGTTTTATAACTGATTCCAAAGATGACATCTATATAAGGGGCTACAAAAGAGAGTGAATCCCCACGATCTAACAATGCATAAACATGTAAATATAAGACTTGTAACATACCTACAACCACATTAGGAGAACATTCCTGATCATGATGGGTCTGGAGGGCATATAATCTGTTCTGGCATTGACCACTGGTGGAACTAGAAGCGGTGCCTTGCTGAGTTGGGCAACCTGCTAGTGCTATTGGAGAGTTAGCCTGACCCTATTGGTGGTTGGTCCTACTTTCCATATACCTATTGGAAACTTCCTTATCCTATGGCTAATCTTGCTATATCCACAACATATATCACTACCAGCCCTACATATACCTTGAACATTCCTACCATATTTCTGGGAAAAAGGATTAGTCCGACTACTATTTATACTACCCTGAGTCTTAGAGCCTCGTGCCCTACCCTGGTTATCATTTTTGAACTTTGGTACTGGAGCACTAATTGAGGACGAAACTAGGATGGATGATTTCTTATGGAATTAAGGATGGTTTCCATCTTCTGACCTTGGTTGAGAAAAGCTGAAACTATCTATCCTAGTTGTCTTATTCTCTCTTTCTCTCTCCTTAGCCTTCTTTTCCTTAATCTGCTGAGCATGGACCATCAACCTAGACAAGTCCATATCCTTAATCAACATCATAGTCCTACACTTCTTGACCATGCTATCAGCTACACCAGAGACAAACTTACTAATCCTAGACTTGTTATCAAATACCACATGAGGAGTATAGCTGCCAACTAAGTAAACTTAAGAGAATACTCTTTTACACTTATACTACCCTACTTCAAATTAATAAACTCTAGTAACCTATATTTCCACAACTCCAAAGGGAAGAATCTATCTAAAAAGGTTATAGCAAACTCCTCCCGTTCTACAGGTCCTGCATATGTGCCTCTATCCCCCTTTCAATACTTAAACCAGGTATGAGCTAGATCTTGTAACTAGTAAGCATCCAACTCTTCACTCTCACTAAAATTCACGCTCATAAAATATACTACCTTTTGAACCATGTCAATGAACTTTTACGGATCCTCCTCAGACTTGGATCCAAAAAATAAAGGAGGATTTATTTAGGTGAAGTCTTGAATGCTGGCCGCGGTAGTATTAGCAACTAGATTGGCTGGAATAGCAGTTAGATGATTGTTCTGAGCTGCTACTGAATGGGCTAAAGTAATTAATGCATCTCTTAATTCGGCATGAGAGACATGCTTATTTAGGGGATCTTTCTAAATCGGCAGAAGTGTGGGCTGATTTTTGTTTCTTCATTTGTTAGTCTTTCTGGGAGGCATGTTCTATTAAGGAAAGGAAGATTGAATTAGAAAGAGTGCTTAAATAGAGCTCATGATCTTTCACATGACATGAACATAGAAATAAGGGACATTTTTCCTAAAATACCTTGTAGCCTCTTGTCCATAAGTTTGGGGCACTTCACGCCCTTGCATAAGACTCTACTCAAAGTAGCTTTTATACTTCCTAGGACATTGTAAAACCTTAGGCTCTAAGATAAAGTTTGTAATACCCTGAAAATACACCTTGGATGCCACACTGTGCTTACGATCCAGAGAGACCACAAGTTAACCCATGAGTTGGTACCTATTGTGAGCGCTAAATAAAATAGATAACAAAATAACATGTACGAAATTTAACTAAAAATGCCTTAAGGTTTTAAATAGTGCAATATACGGTTAAAAATCATAGTTCTAAAAGCATCTAAAAATAATACTGAGAAGACTGATAATAACAACTGGTAAACTAACCAACTATCCAAAATAGTTTAAAAAGCCTCTAACTGATAGGGGAGTTGATAGGACAATCCCCAACTAACTCTGACTGACTACAAAGATGAAAGACTAAGATTAACAAAAATGGTCATCGATATATGAGGACTCACTACTACTACTAATATTGATGCGCTAGAATGTATAAGTACGAACGAGAACCTGAGTGTCCGAACGTATGATATAAGATATCATAGCATAAGAAATGAGTATGTGGTCAGTACTTTGAATATACTTATATATGAGATAAGGGTAGGTTAAAATTTATGGGTTATACGTACAAGATAATAACTGACAGAGTAGCATAAGGTAACTGAGTAAGAATGCATAAAAGCTGTAAAAATTTGAGAATGCATGACCAAGAATAAACATGATTCTGATATAGTCTATAAACTAAAATACTAAAATATTGATACTGAATAACTGATAGTTGTATGTTATATTCAAGCAAACCTAAAACTGAGCTCTGTACTGAATACTAAATAGAGACTATGGGAGCTAGCTATAACGACATGACCTAATGAACTATCAATGTCCTACCTGTAGCCCCAGTTAGAAGATCACCAGTATGGTGCCACGGGTACTAACATTGGTTATGTGGATCCACTAATTTGATATCCTAAAGGATGAGGGTGTCATGCCTAATTGACGGGGGACCCCTTAAAGTCTACTGTGGCGTCGTTGATCTGGAACCTAGGGACTGCTACTAACGTCTCATGCCTACTGACAGGGGAGACAAGTTCCTCATGCCTACTGACGGGTGATACGCCATCCCTATGGTCACTCAGTGCTAAGTTTTACTCTCAACTGAATGACTCTAATTATTGGACTAAACTGAACTTAATTAGACTCGTAACTAATCATATTACTAAATGGATGATATTTCTCATGGTATAACTAAAATCATTTTATAGACATTTAAAACTGCGTAAATAACTAAATTTTATGTATTCATAACCCCCAGGACTTAATGACAATAACAGTAGGAACATACTAAAGCTTTGAAAAACATAATAAGTAGTCATTATGCAAAACCCAAACATTTAGGCATTTTATCAAACACTTGAAATTCATAGGCTTAATCATGAGAATAGTTAAAAACATGTGATTCTAACATAATTGAAATTCTAAAATCATGGATTTAGGATTTAACATGCTAACATCATCATTCAAAAGTACCAAGGACAATTTCCAACAAAAATACATGGTAAACATAATTTAAAATAAAGATTCATAATAACTTCATGAAGATAACTTATAGTAACATGTAAAAATCATGGCTTTAAACTTGAAAATGGATTCTTGGACTCTATGGGTAAAAAGGACCCATAAATAAACATAACACATATCTCAATTTAAGAATTCATGAAGGTTCTTGGTGATTTCTTGAAGTTTGAGCTTGAATTTTAAAAAGGATAGGGTTTTTTCTTGAGAGATGATTGCTTTCTTTTGAGAGAATTGTGAAGAGAATGATCAATTTTTCCTTTTGGGACCCTTATTTCTTTGTTATGGACCAATTGGGTGAAGGTAAAAGTCCCAAATAACGTTGGAAAACATAACTGAAAGCTGGAAATTAAGGGGGCCACGATAGAGCACGCATCATGGGCTCTGGTCTGTCGGACTGGAGCATGCACCCCGGGCACTCCTACCAGTGGACTGGGGCGTGCGACACGGGATTATCCTAGTGGTGCTACTATTTTGGACTTCCAAACATGCCCTTATATTTGTCCAAAAATTTTAAAACTCACCCGAGATGTACCTTTGACATCCCCAATCATGAATCAACTTTAAAATTAACTTTCCAATGTTGGGAAGGTCAAAAATAAAATCATTAAACTTTAGGATCTTTAGAAATTACTGAGTCCTACCACTTAGTTAAATTTTCTAAGTCTTTGACCCCTTTAACATAGTATGGTGAGCTGAATTGATCTAGGTTTTTATGGGGTCTTACATACTTACTTTTCCTACATGTGGTCTGTAGGTCCTACTTGCAGCCACATGTTCACTTGGTAAGTGTTGGGATTCTTCTAATCAGCTCATCTTCAATTTTCGAATCATGCTTTAATCATGAACAAGCTGGAAAACATCTTGAATCTCCGTAATTGCTCCAAAAAGTAGCCAAGAACACCTTTTTCACTAACAAATCATATCTAATAAAATAGCCTTAGAAACTTGCATAATTTCCTCATGTTAAGCATCAAAAGTGCTATATTTCTATAGCACATCAATCCTGGATCACTATCATCTTTATCAGTCCCAAATGCATCATTTTGTTTTTGACCATCAAACCTCCGCAATATCATCCCTTTGAATAGGAATGAGTTCTTCAATATCAGAATCTTCTTCATCACCAAGATTTATTAGCTTTCCTAATTAATCAAAGACCAAAAGCACATTTTACTTAACATACAGAGTTCTTTTATTGAAAACTCTATATGATTTAGTTGTTGATGAATAGATCACAAATACTACTTTATCACTTTTGGAGCCAAACTTTCCGAGATCATTATTCCCATTATTTAGAATAATGCATTTTTGCCCAAAAGGTCTGAATTAGTCAAATTTAGTCTTTATATTGAACACAAGCTAATATGGGTCTTGTTCAAGAATGATATAATCAAGAACCTATTTTTCATATAGTAAGTAGTATTTACAGCTTTAGCCCAGAAGTTTATTGGAAGCCCACTGTTAATCAGCATGGTCCTGGCAATCTCTATAAGGGTTATGTTCTTTCTTTCAACAACTTCATTTTGGTGAGGATTCCTTGGGGTAGAGAAGTTATGACTAATTCCATTTTCATCATAGAATCCTGCAACTTGGGAGTTCTCAAATTTAGTTTCATGATTAGATTTGAATTCAGCAAACTATAATTCAGCTTTATTTGAATTTGCGTGGAAAAATTAAACAGACCCTCATAGGTTTTATCCTTTGTTATCAAGAACATTGTCCAGGTGAACCTTGAGTGGTCATATATTATGAAAAACACATACTTTTTTCCTTCTCTACTTTGGACTTTAGCACGTCCATATAGATCCATATGCAGCATGTTAAGGGGTCTAGAAGTACTCATCCGCTTTTTTAGCTTAAAGAAAGGCCTGGTTTGTTTTCCCTTAACACAAGCATTACAAACCTTATTGTCTGAAAAATTTAGCATTGGCATGCCACGGACCAGTTTCTTTAAAATTAACTTATTCAGCAAAGGAGAGCTTATATGTCCCACCTTTCTGTGCCATAAATCAGCATCTTTACTTTGAATACTTAAACAAGTTAATTCCCCATCAGCCTTAGACTCTAAATCAGCCATATATATATATATATATATATATATTATTTTCTTGCCCTTGAGAATGACTCTTCTAGAATCCAAGCTTTACACAATATACCTATTAGATGAGAATATGACCTCATTTCCTTTGTCTTGGATTTGATAAATGATTTGAAGACTATACTTAAGGCCATTCACATAATACATATCTTTTATTTCTTAATCATGTGATTTTCACATCTTTCTCACACCATGAATATAGCCTTTTTTACCATTTCTAAAAGTGGCACCCCTACCTTCAAGTGTCTAAGAGAAAGAAAGCAGTCAGTCCTCCTAGTTATGTGCTTTGAACATCCACTATCCATGAACTAGTTTTGATTGTATTCCCTTCCTCCTACCTGCAGACATAGTCATTTGTTAGATTTGGGAACCTACTTGAGTTTGAGTTCCCAATAGAAAGACAAAGGTATGATCAAATATTTCACTGCTCATCTAGGTAGAGAGTTCTTCACATTTTTAAAGGGTGTGGAACCCTTAGGATGATAATTCTCCTACCGAATATATTTTGTACTACTTATTCTAGCTCTAATCCAATACGAATAGTTTTTCTTAAAGTGTCTATCTCTTTCACAATGAGTACATTGAAACACCCCAAATTTTGTCCTTTGGAAATTTCTTAAACTTTGAGCTCACTATTGTGATTATGACTTGATCATATGATTCATATGGTGTTTTGATGGCTCAGGTGTTCCTAGTTGTAGGGTGTCTTGTAGATAGTAGTTAGGTTTTCTATCTTGGTTACAACTTGGTAGTTATGAGTCATTAAGGATAGTGAAGAGTCATTAGGACAAACCTTAACAAAATTAGCAACTTAGTGGCTTCACTTGGCTCTGAGTACGAGTGGATCACTAGGAGTTATGAGGTTAGATTATTAGTCATGAGGTAAAGTCATAGGTTGTCCAGTGTTTGAACTATTTAGGTAATGTATTGGTCACGACTTGACCCTATGGGTCATAGGGTCAAGTTACGACTGGATCATAGAGTCATAAGGTGGACAATGTATGGATGTCTAACTCACTATCTAGGATATGAATCAATTCTATGAGTGGTATGATATGGTGAGATCCAATAGGAAGACTCATAACCAAGAACGATTATTTACGGTTTTAAGTTGGGGCATTCCGGATATTTCCCAGGATGGTATTTTATAGTTTTAAGTTGGGGCATTATGGACATTTCCAACTTTAAGTCCTTTTGATACCACAACTTAAAACCTTCTTTGAGACTTCATTAACACATCATTCCCAATAAACCACTCTCAAATTCTCTCTCAAACTCTCTTTTTCAAGCTAAGGCTAGGGTTTTAAAGAATGTAGTTATCTATTTTTCTAAGGGTCCAATCTCTTCCAAATTTCTTGGTACTTTAGGCATTTCACTCCTCCCTCATTGTTATTTTACTTAAATCACATGTTTTAATGTATGGATTTCATGGTTTTTTTATGTTTTCTAAATAAAGGTTAGGGTTTTGAATGCTTATGGTTGAATAATGTTTTCCAATGGTTTAATTATGATTTTATATATTTTAAATATGGTTTTGAACATGTAGGTGCATGGGTATGGTGGTGGAATTTGATAATGGTAACTTTCTCTAAACTTGTGACTTTTGAAGTGGTTATCACCCAACCCTATATTGTAAAATTGGTTAGTAGTAATGAGAAAGGTGGGAATTCGAATTAGGGGTATAATGGACTCCCCAAAATGTTTAGTTTGATTTATTACTTGAATTAATGCATTGCATAAATGGAAAATTGGTTAATGATGGTTTTAAAAACTATGTGGGGTACACGGTCATCCCCCAGGTGATTTTTATAATAGAGTAAGTGTGGTATATAGGAATCCCTTAAGTGTTGGCTAATGATATTTGTTGCAAACTATTGTTGGTATGACGATACCACTTATAATTCCTTAATAATTGACTCCTAGAATTAGTGGTTTGGTTATGTGATAAATATTTTAATTGGGTATAATAGGGGTTGTTATAGCTAGCTATGAAGGTATGAGTCTGAAGGACAGACACTGGAAACTCATGTTTGTTGACATGAGGGTTGGTCTTGGTGACCATATGCTTGTGGGGTACACGAGAATCCCCCAAGTCTATACTTATGTATATATATCATGGAGGGTGAAAGGTATACAGGAATGCTCAACCATCTATGATATATTAGTTCGTGCAACTACATACACTGAGGCCTATTCAGGGGGTAACACTGGACTCATGTAGCCTATGGGTGGATTCATGATGGTAAAGCTACACAATCCACGTTAATGTTTTAAATACATGCTAAACCATGTCCCTTATCTCGGTATGGTATATATGTATATATATATATATGCATATGGTTTATGTGCATTGGTTTGACTTGGTTTGGATTAATGGCATTGGTTTGACTTAGTTCGGGCATTGTATCTCCACGCGATGCAGAAATTGTCTATACTTT
This sequence comes from Capsicum annuum, assembly GCF_002878395.1. NCBI lineage: Eukaryota > Viridiplantae > Streptophyta > Magnoliopsida > Solanales > Solanaceae > Capsicum > Capsicum annuum. The sequence goes on along the minus strand of NC_061118.1, from coordinate 7,388,048 downwards.
CACTCCTTCTACTCAGTGACTTACCTATTTACGGATAAATTTTGAGTCAGACTGAAGTGGTGATCTTCCATACTCCGGAAGACCCTATTTTATGTTATGTACTTATTTATATCAAATTTATTTCCTTGGTTTTGGTCTTGGCTATAGTTGGGGGCATGTCCTGACTAGATATCCTTTGACTATGGTTAGTGGCTTTGTTGGACTCTGTTGGCATAAGTAGTGTTGGTATTAGTGCTAGCATTGGTATTGGTATTTGCATTGGGATTGGTAATGGATGATTAATTGATTATGGATTTTGATTTCGATTTTAGACTAATTTTCATGTCTTTAATTTAATATTATATTATCTTTTTTATGTTCAAAATATATCAGACATGGGTGAAAGGTGGTTAATGGTTTGGATATTGGGGGTGGACTTTGGTCCTGGTTGGACTTGAGATACCCGACACAGCCTGGCCCTGGTTTGGGTAGTGTCAGATTGGTATCAAATACTAGGTTCATTATAAATTGTGTGTCCATAAAGCGGTGTCTAGTAGAGTTTGTTTTAAGGGTGTGTAGTGAGTCACACTCATAAAGGAGAGGCTACGAGGAATTTAGGAATGTTTCTCTTTCTTGTGTTCCATTTTCCGATTGTAGAGTCTAAGGTCTTGGATCTTTGTAATTCTTTTTTATTCACCAATCAGATCATGCCTCCGTGATTATCTGATATTCGTAGAAACCCTTCTGTCCTTACTAAGGACAATGGAAATAGAGCCAGTCCTACCCCAAAGGTTCAGACTAGTCCTAGGGCCACTATCTTTGATAGATCTAATAGAGCTCCATCGGTTTCTTCTATCCCTCTTTAGACACCTCAAGATGACTTTATAATGATGAGTTTTGCCAGTCGATCTATTTGTTCACTTATTTGGTCACCTCTAATACTTAGCGTGTGGATTTTGTTCCTTTATCATCTTATGCCACTAGAGTTTGCTAATTTATGAGGTTGAATCCTCTTGTGTTAACTGGTATGAAAGTTGAGGAGGATCCTCAAGGCTTGATAGATAAAATGGAAAAGATTTTCTGGGTGATGCATGTTACTAAGGTAAAAGGTGAGGAGTTTGCAGCATACCTATTGAAGGATGTAACTCATCAGTGGTATGAAGAGTGGGAGCAGCTCAAGGGTGTAGATTTTAAGTCCACCTTATGGGAGGAGTTCTCTAGAGCTTTCCTTGGTCGCATCTTTCCTCAAGAGCTGAGGAAGGCAATGGTGGAAGAGTTTATTAACCTGAAGCAAGGCAAGTTATCTATTAAAAAGTATGCCTTGAAGTTTCAGCAGTTATCTCAGTATGCCCCGGAGTTGGTTTCTAACATGAGGGATAGAATAAGAAAGTTCACTTAAGGGTTGTCTGAAGACTTGATTTTAAAGAGTAAGGCTACCTTGTTGAACAAGGACATGGATATTCAATACTGGTTATGTATATGCAACAAGTAGAGACTAAGAAGAGGAAGCTATTTGAAATAAGGGAAAGGTAGAGCATGAAATTCCGGCATTCAGAGCAAGGGGGTAGTCATTAGAAGAGCGGCAGGGATGGTGGAAAGTGGTATAGAAAGAAGTGGGGCAATTTTGGGTCCTACTCGTCAGCTAGTGATCCTTACCCAAAGTCATCAGGTGACATACATATTTAGGCTGGCGACCATTATAGGGCATAGGGTGCTTAATCTCAGGCTAGTGGGGCCCAATCAGCTCTATCATATCCTCTCTATAGATTTTGTGGATGATTACTTTAGGGTTTCTGTGATGAGGGAAAGGACAATTGCATCAACTATGGTTATCCAGGGCACATACTTAGAAATTTTTCAGTAGCTAAGGTTGCTTCTGGGGAAACAAGGTTTTGGTTGCCTCTTTATTAGCTCTGGCACAAAAGAGTTCACCATCTGGCTCTGACACTGGTCAGAACCAACTCTTTGCTCTCACTACTTGTCAGGAGTCTTAGGCATGATGTTACTGGTATGTTGAAACTCTTCTCCCGTGATGTGTACTAGTTACTTAACTCAGGGTCCACTCTTTCTTATGTGACCCCATATGTGGTTGTGCATTCTGGTTTTGTTCTCGAGTGTACTTTGGACCCTTTTTCTGTTTCGACCCTAACGGGTGACGCTATGGTTGTCAAGCGAGTCTATAGGGGTTGTGTGGTATCTATGGGTGGTCGGGAGACTTTAGTGGATCTGCTTGAATTAGACATGGTTAATTTTGATGTCATAATGGGGATGGGTTGGTTGCACTCATGCTATGCATTCTAGACTTTCGGACCTATAAGGTCATCTATAAATTCCCTAATGAGTCAGTTATTAAATTAGAGAGTGGTTCTCTAGAACCTAAGGGAAGGTTAATATCATATCTTAGAGCCTGAAGATTAATCTCTAAGGGATGTCTCTATCATCTGGTCTGGGTTAAAGATTCTAACTCGGAGGGTCCTTCTTTATATTTTGTCCCATTGGTAAATGAATTCCCTGAGGTCTTCCCTGATAACCTTCTTGGTATCCCTCTAATATTGGGTGTATTTATATTTCCAATCACCAATATGCACCCATATTTAGACTTGTTCTGTGAGATAAAATAAGCTATTCTTATTGTATTAGAGCTTTAATTGTATCCCTTATCTAATGGACATGATTAGTTTATGTAAGGCTAAATTGTGATACAAGTGAATATGGTTAGATGCATGAATGAGATGTTAATAATGAATGGAGCAATTAGGTTAATTTGCTGAGATGAGGATACTGGAACTTGGCTTAAAAAGAAGAGAATTAATCAAGGAAGAAAAAGTAAAGAAAGAAAAATCTAGAGACTTATCGTGATAAGACCACATCGCGGGGGGTGATAATTATCCAATGATAATATTCTAGTAGCTTATTACGATAATACCACGATGCGATGAAGAAAAATTCTTAAGAGTTGAAGTCCAGTAGCTAACCATGTTGCGGTGATATGTAGAAATTGGGAATTAAAACCCAGCTATAAAAGGAACAAATCAATTTAATTTGAAAGACTTTTGGAAACATGAGCAGCAGCAGAAATACAGAAAAGTCTCTCTTTTAGGGTTCTTTGAAATTCTTGGAACTTCATTATTTCAAGATTACTACTTGGTATGATAAATTATTTGTTTTTTTTGTTGAATTCAAACATGAGTGGCTAAACATCCTTGTTCTGGGCTTGAGGCCAAGAACTTTATTAAACTTTGATATTCTTTATCGTGGTTTCTTGTTGGATTATCTTATGGGCCGCTCTTAATTTTTTGTGCTTACTATTTCGATGAGTGGCTACCATTAGAATAAACCTATATTTCTTTATGAATTCAAGAGAAGAATCAATAGACATAATGGAGAGATTAAGGATCAAGGTTCTCATCCTTTTATAAAATAAGGGATTTGAATTAGCATCTAGGATAGGAATATACCTAGAAGCCTTGTTTAGTTCACTTGCTAGAAGATTACTTTATGCATCTAAATGGATTATTGTATCCCCACTCAATTATGTAGCTGCAATGTTCATATAGGTAGAAGATTAGAGGTTGGGAGATCATTATCATACTATAAACCCTGCGAATCAATAACCCGATAAACAACTAAACTACGATGAGAATAGAGATCTGTAAGATTATTAAAAGTGCCTCAACCCTTGAATTCTCATCATTATTGTTTACAACCTCTGCTTACTTTTCTATTGTCATGAATTGTTATTTCTTATTTATTTAAAATCATCTTGATACTTTAAAACACTTAATATAGTCTTGTCAAAAACTAAAGTTGGTTGAGTTGCTAGTACATAGTTCTCGTGGGTACGATATCCTACTATTTTAGTCACTATATTACTTTTACGATCACGTACACTTGCATATGCATTAGTCTACAACAAGTTGTTGGCATCATAGTCGGGGACTAGTATAACTAGTATTTTGCTTAACTTTTGGTTATTGATAATAAGTTTAAGCATTAATGACTTGATCTTAGCAGCTGACTTTTTATAGGACTAGCTAAATAAAGGACTGGTGAGAGATAGAGAGTTGTTAGAGCCTTATTCGAAACCCGAACTGGTATTTGAACCGAGGCAAAGAGCTCAATATCTAATTCAGCAGGTTTAAATGGCAGATCAAAGAGATCCTAATCTTGTTGATCCAATTGATCCAACTGATCTAAATGCTGGATGTGTTCCAGCTCCGGTGATTCTATTTGCTCTTTCTAAAGCAACTGCTAGAACTGTTCATGAAGTGGAAATCCCACTCACGAACTATGCTACTAATAGCATTCGCAAGCCAGATCCTGGTGGTCAATTTGAATTAAATCCACATATGGCGCAATTGCTGAATTCGGCTGGGCAATTTTCTGGATTTTCAGATGAAGACCCATAGCAGCACATACAAACCTTTCTGGAAATTAGTGATACCTACATTTCTGTAGAGATGTCTACTGATTATGTTAGACTGACTCTCTTCCCCTTTTCTTTGATTAGGGAAGAAAAAAGGTGGTTACATGCTAAACACCACTCTCTATCACTTCATGAGATGATCTACCTCAGAAATTCATTATTAGATTCTTTTAATAAGGGAAGACAGCACACTTGAGAAGTGAAATTCTAAGTTTCAGGCAGAAAGAAGGAGAAAATCTTTACCAAGCTTGGGAAAGATTTAAGGGCATGCTCAAAAATTTCCCTAGCCACCATCAATCAAATAACCTACTGGTTCACATATTCATAAAGGGTCTTGAGCCAAACACCAAGATTCTCTTAGATTCAGCAGCAGGTGGGCAAGCTCTTAAGAAGACTTATGATGAATTATATACACTATTGAATCAAATTTCACAAGGAAATCCTGAGTGGCATGCTAACTCAAGGAGTGCTCCTGAGAAGGTTACAGGTGTGTTAGAGGTAGATTATTTCACTACTTTATCATCTCTGCTTATTGCACTACAAAATTAGATAACAAATCAGTTTAGCAGTATAAATTTAGAGGTTACACAGCTGGCAACAATAGCTAATATGGTTCAATAGGTGAATGCATATTGTGAGATTTGCAAAAGCAGTAAGCATATGACAGATGCTTGTGCGGTTAACCAGATTCTATAAATTATGTGGGGAATTTTAATCGTCAAGGGTAGTAGAATTATGGTAACACTTAGAACCTGAATTAGAGGAATCATCCTAATTTCTCATGAAGTGTAAATTAGGCATAGAGCAATTATTAATATAAAAGGCTAGTGCAACAGAATCAACAGCAAGTTCAAAATAATTAGGCCACAACTTAAAAAGGCAATTTAGAGGAGATGATGAAGCAACTACTAGCTTCTTACGCATAGTTGGCTGCAGATATAAAGAATCAATAGTTGATTACAAAGAATTTGGAGCGATAAATAGATCAGATTATGGGAGCACAAAGCACTAGACCTCAAAGAAGCTTACCTAGTGATAATAAGGCAAATCCAAAGCAGGTAAATATGGTTACAGCGAGGAGTGGTTTTTATTTAAAGAAGTCAAAATTGGAGCATATAGGTCATACAACTGCTGATGATGAATAAAGAAAGAATGAGGGGAAAGTGGTAAAAGAAAAGGTTGCAAGTAATGAAACCAAAGCGAAGAAAAAGACTCTACCTTTACCCTTCCCTCAAAGGATTCAAAATCACCATGAGGAGACAAGTTACAAGAAGTTTTTAGACTTTTTAAAGTAGGTTCATATCAATCTTTCTCTTGTTGATATTTTGTAGAGTGTTTTGAAGTATGCAAAGTATCTAAAAGACAAAGTGGCAAACAAGAATCAGTTGACATATTATGCTACAGTAGCACTTACTAAGGAGTGCACATGTAAGATTTGTAACAAATTGTCCACAAAGCTAAAATATCCAGATAGTTTAACTTTGCAGATCACCATCGGGTAGGCCATCAGTGCTCATGCATGACAAAGTGGAGGTTTTTGATGTATAAAAGGCACAGAAGTTGCCTGCTATATATGAAGAATTATCTTCTATATCAGTTATAGACCTTGAGTTCAAGCTCCATCTATTATTGTCTGATGATCTACTCGAGCAAGATTTGATGGGTTATGATCTTTATGGTTATTTAGAGGCACTTAAATTGGTTCATGTTATGGATTTGGCAGTGATTGACATGAGAAAGTTTGCTTTTGAACTGTTGAATAGACTAATTGGCCCATCTTCCAAGGTGTCTATTGATAAAGCACCAAAACTAGAGCTCAAGCCTCTTTATCCTCACTTGAAATATGTTTTCCTTTATGACAATGATACCTTGCTTGTTATTTTGTCTGCAAGTTTTTCTGATATGCAGTTGAGGGGAGTAATAGTAGTTTTGGAAAATAATAAGGCACTTAGATGGCAGATATCGAACATCACCAAAATCAATCCAGCTTTTTGTTTGCACAATATATACATGGAAAAGGGCTACAAATCAAGTGTGAAGCAACAATGAAAAATGAATTTGTTGATGAAGAAATTTGCACAAAAATAAGTCATTGAGTAGCCTGATGCTAGAATTGTCTATCCCATATATAAAAGCATGTGGGTCAGCCCTGTGCATTGCATTCTAGAGAAATGTGGGATGAATTTGGTGACCAATGAATCTAATGAGTTGATTCCCACTCGTGTGGTAACTGGTAGGAGAATCTGCATATATTGTTGAAAGCTGAATGAAGCCACCCGAAAGAACCATTATCCTATCTCATTCATTGATCAAATGTTGGATAGGTTGGCAAGGTAGAAATACTATTGCTTTCTGGATGGATACTCAGGGTATAATCAAATCATAATAGCTCTAGAAGATCTGGAAAATATCACCTTTACCTGTCTATATGGCACATATGCATTCAGACGAATGCCTTTTGGCCTTTGAAATACGCCCACAACATTTTAGAGATTCATGATGGCAATTTTCTATGACATGGTTGTAGAATTTGTTGAGGTTTTTATGGATGACTTATCTATTTATGGTAAATCATTTGATATGTGCTTGCAGAATCTAGATCAAGTCCTAGCTTATTATAAGGAGACAAACCTTGTGCTGAACTAGGAAAAATGCCACTTTTTGGTCAAGTAAGGAATAGTCCTTGGTCATAAGGTGTCGTGCAAAGGACTTGAAGTAGATTGAACCAAAGTTAAAGTCATTGAAAAGCTACAATATTATGTGACAGCGAAGGAAGTAAGAAGTTTTCTAGGGCATGCAGGATGTTACAGGAGGTTTATCTAAGATTTTTCAAATATCATAAGTTCTATGTGTAAATTGTAGGGAAAAAAAAGGTAAGTTTGATTTTGGGGCTGAGCGTTAAGTAGCTTTTGGAAGGCTGAAGAAAAATCTGACGAAAGCACCCATCTTGATGATGGTCTAGATAATGATGCATAATGATGTAGTTGATAATGACATGCATGAGGCCTGATCAGGGATTTGTACACCACCTCATTACTTGATCTTATTTGTAAGCACTGAGATAGTGCTTTATTTTAAGTGTGGGATGGTGGTATCTCATATCTCATTCTCATTCCTTGCACATGGTTTTATTTTATTTGGACGCTTTTACTTTGGTGGATGTTTTTATTATCCTTGGGTTTTTAGTTTTTATTTTTTAGGTGTTTAAATTAGTCATTCTAACTATTCAGAACAATACGATCTGTAATAGTAAGTATTTTGTTATGGTTTTCTTATTAGTTTAAAATGTTTGTTTTGGCCTCAAGGAAATTTTTGTTTTTGCCCTCAAGGTAATTCATAATAAGTTGTCATAGTTAGTTTCCCTCCCCTATGATGGATGGATGAAGACCGTCTTAAGTGGAGTTAGTCTTACGAAATCAAGAAGTGATGAGAATTAAATCATGACCTATGGAGAAATACTTTGTGTTGGGCCATTAGGGCAGTGACTTGGAACATATTTATCTTGAAATAGAAGCATGTCTTCAACTAAAAAGGGAGATAATTTTAGATACTCAATATCAATAGCTATAATTCAGTTTGTTGGATTAAATTTGAAATTGACAAAGTGCGAGATCAGAAACCATAAGGATCCAACTTGAATCTAGCATGCGCCAAGAGTGAGAGTGTTTTTATTTTTATTCTACATGTATAGTAATGTCTAGAACTTTCCCAGTGTGTGTACAAAGATAAATAAAAAATGTTGGGTGTAGGAAATGATGTAGGCATTTTTGTTGATAGCCGAATTTTTAGACCTTATTTACCTACCCTTGTGCATATCCCTAGTTAGCCCCATTGAGCCTATAGCTTAATTTCTTTGGTAGCCTCATATGTATCCTAATCCCTTCTTTGATAGACCTTAATTTGATCTAAATATTCTAAGCACTTTAATATAAAATTAATAAAGTCAGGAGTGTAAAGAAAAAATAAGAGGAGAAAAGGCGAAAGTGTTGCCCCAAAATAGTGGTTATTGGTGTGAAAAAATTGATGTGTTGTGGTTGGGAGTGAAAAAAGAAAAAACTATTCAAAATGGAATCTTGAATTAATAAAAAATACTCCCACTATATTGTATGTTGGTGTGCTTAATGAGAAGGGGTAAAACAAATGATGTGAAGGTAGTAAAGGTGGAAGTGGGTTGCTAGAGAATGATCTTAATTGTACAATGCGATGTGTTAAAGTGCTTAGGGAGATTAGACATTATTTCCTAAAGAGTTCTTACTCATCCCTTGGCCTACATTGCAACCGTGAAATACCTAGTTGATCCTTCATCCCGACATCTAACTATTAGTGGAGTAGTACACTAAGGGCAAGCTTATGGTTGATAACTCTCAACTTACACGTCAATTTAGTGCAAGGCGATCTTTGTCAATATTTTGAAGTCGGGGTCAAATCCACAGGGAAAAATGTGAGTGGAGATTAAACTAGTTCGCAACTAAAGCTATAAGTAAAATTCAAACAAATGATACAAAAAGATAAAATGGGGGTTTAGGTTTAACAAGTTGTTATTTGTCACTTTGCTTTCAGTTTTTGTAAATCAAGAGTTTATTAAATAACCAGAATTATGTTCACTAGGGCTTCCAGTATATGACAGATGCTAAAAGTGATTCAAGATTCTCACGGTGGGTAGGATAACAAGCTATCTTTATCGATGTTATGCTTAAATGTCTCCTGAGCTACTTAAGCGTTTAATTCCATAATCCTCTCGGACTTAGGGAATTTCTATTTACTACCCAGATTTTACCTCAGGTTAACCAACCTTGTTACAACACTGATTATTAAATGAAGTATTTCCGAGTCCCTGTTGATAATTCACTTCCTAATAGATTTGATTTCTTTCTCAAGAAATCAAAGCAAGTGTGTCTACTATTTGCAACCAATAGACATTAATTAAAACTTCAAAATTGTCCAGAAATCCTACCACCTTTTGAATCATTAATACTTAGCACCTGATCAAGACCTAACCCTAGATCCCATAACTCATGTTAATGAAGTTTAGCCACTTATGATGTAACGAACGAAACACATAATTGAATTCATGATTTAAAAGATAAACTTTCAAAGATGAATAATAACTAGTGAATCGCAGATTAGATCACAAAGGAAAAATCCCAAAATACTGATAATAATATCTTCAAAGTATTTACTTTTTCAAGCTAAGAAACTCGAGAGAGAAAATTTCAAAATACTTCTCTTCAAACTCAAGTTCCAACCCCTAGAAAACCCTTAAACACTAATTTTTATAGTTAATCTTAAATAAGGAAATAAAATCACAATGTTCAGAAAATCCTTCGGAATAGGTGACGGCATTTATGACGGCATGTTAGGGTCCTGACAACTTATCAGGAATGTCGTCAGGCCCTCTAGCATTCTTGGCATATTCTTCTTTAACTAATGACAAAGCTTGACAACTTATCAGATACATGATGAAATATCATAAATATAGTCACTTCTTCATTCTAAATTTGATTCTCTTCCTACACTTGACGGCAACTCTGATGCCTTATCACAGTTGTGACAACATGTTAGAAATGTCGTCACTGTTTCACTTTAATCCTTCCAACACTGCAACACCTGACGTGACTTCTGATAACTTATCACAGGGCTGACGACTTATCAGGAATATCATCAGCCACACTTCCAGTTCTTTTGCATTAGTTTTCAGCTCATTTGCTTCCATTTCCTTAAATTTCCCTTGCATTATGACTTTTACTGCAATATCAAAGTAAAATAATCAAAAATGATAAAAGTTGCTTAAGACTTTGCAATTATTTTCAGTTAAAAACTTAAATGTGTTAGCGTCTACTCACACATCAACATCCTCAACTTAAAAAAATTTCTTGTCCTCAAGCAGCTAAAACACAACACTACGATGCTTAACCATGAGACACATAAGTTATCTATGATAGTTGATCATCAATTTTTGTTCAAAACACATTACTCTCTTCATTTTCAATCTCTTTAAACCCAGCTGTGTATATCCATGAAGATAAAAAATGTGAAAAAAAGGATAAATATATGGCATCAACTTAGCAATAATAACTATGCATATATACAAATTACACTACCCAAACATGTAGGCAACTAGCAACATAACTTGTGTGCCCTCACAACAAAGAAATCCCTTTCTCACTCATATCAGAAATCACATATATACACTTAGGGATAATCAAGAGACTCACTCTCAGAATGAGTTCCACCTAATGTACATCAAATGCCATAGGCTTTCCCTTATAGTCAGTACCAAGGTTTTCAGACAGGTCAGCTAGGATCACTATAGGTTTTTTCTTGGCTTGTAACGTAGGCTAGGGGCTAGTATGATATTCAAGGGTATTTAAAGTGACTACGCCTCCTTGACACTACTCTAACCTCTTGGGGTTTCACTTCTTAACCTTTTTCTCTTCCTCCATTTTATTGATCACACATGCTCAAGGTGGGTGCTATCTTTTCAAAAACCAAATTATCTTTTTCTCATCTTTTAACCAACTTTTTCTTTTCTTATTCCTTTTGCAACACACCCATCTTTTTATTATTTTCTCTTATTATACCTCTCTTCATACTTATTTTCCATCACACACCTCTATGATAGCCACCCTCAACTTAGGCTATTTGCCTAAGTCAATGTGCACAGTATCCAAGGAGGACCAAGGCAAAAACAGGTTCATTATGATGTAAATGGGAAGATGATAGGTATCATGAAAGAAACAAGAAATTTAGGCTCAAAAACAGGGATCAAAGGATATTATGTACACATGGAAGGTTATTTAGGCTAAAAGTGGGCAAAAATCAAAACAGCCTATGATCTTCTCCTAACCCCTATCCTTCTACCAAGGTAAAACTAACCACAAAAGTTTTGGATTCTCATACAAAGGGGACTAAGTAAAACCTCACATACACATGGCACACAAATATATCGCATATCACTACTTATCCAATTCATGTAATTATTTAGCCTGATTATCATGTTGCCAGAACTAATGCCACCAAAAGATACACTGTGGTCACAATTAGATGCAAATCACACAATTAAACAATCAAACCATTTAAGAGGTGTTCACAAAATAACAAAACCATGTTAACTACCTCAGGTACTTGTATTTCTCATAGTCAACTACAATGCATCACAAAACAAAACACAATACGCCTAAACATGCCTGCTATACTAGGAACAAGACTCCAGGAATAAAGACACGAGAACAAAAACCCACGGAGGACATCAACACCCAAAAGTATCCCTACCCTCAACTTAAAATCATGTAATGTCCCCAATGCATCAAACCAAAACAAGAGAGCTAGAAATATACGTGTGGAACCACGGGTGCAAAGATCTGATGTCAATCATATAATATGAATACAAACAATAAAATACCTTGGGTTGCCTCCCAAGCAGTTCCTGATTTAATATTGCAGCACGACCCAGTTATCTTGACTACTCAGACTTCGTCAAGATACCTTGTTGCTAATTATTTATGTCTCCGCTTGGAGGATTTGAAACGTCGACCCAACTTTTGATCAATACATCTTCGGGGTGTGTTAGGCAAATGTGAGGGCATGATGAGGAATATTCTATCACGCCACTTCGAAGACTTGAACTGCTTGCCCAATTTTGCATCGAAATTTTATGTGGGCTCATTTGGAAACAGTGAGAATCTTAAACAGCCACTAAATTGACATCGATCTTTAAGATTCTTGGCCTTCAAGATTGGGGTTGTATTATACCCTTTTGGAAGGAAAAACTCTAAAATGTAAGAATCTTCCTCCTTATTTTCAAAATTCATCATTTGCTAGGGTGATTCGACTTCCATCACATCCACCAAGCATAATGTTAAAAAGTGGTTCGAATGAGGACTAGCTCTCAATTTTGGAGTAGCATCCCTATTAGTATATTTACCCCGAAATGGACTAGAGTATTCACAAGAATTGTGCTTGATTTCTTCTTTCCACTCTAGTACCATTTCCTCATCTTTGACATCTTCATTTATAAATAGTCTAGTTGGTTGGGAAATCACCGGGGGTTGCTCAACATCAAGCTCATCATCAATATCGGATTCTGGCTCCTCATCTTCAAATTCATCCATTATGTTAAATGATTCCACAGACAAGATATCATCTAAACATAATATGGAAAAGTGCTTTGAATGCTTGACCTCTATATCCATATCCTCTATCATTCTTCTTTTCTCGTTATTTTCCCTTATGTCTTGATGTATGTCACGTATGATATCATTTGTTGTGTCCACACAATCCAACAATAGTTGAAGCATAGCTTCAATGCCACTCTTTTTAGTGCTTCATTCTTTCTGTTCTGGACCATAAGACCTAAAGAATTATAAGAAGAACTAGAATTGGGGTTAGCATACAAGGGGGAGGGGGAATTTAGACAATCACTCCAATGTCCATCTTGACCACCACATAACCAACAATCATACTCCTGGTAGGATGGAGATGGTGCACCATCTCTCTCCGGGGAGCATATCTACATTCTTGCCAAAAGTGAGGTCCATCATAATATGGACATAGATTATTAAGATAAAATTTCCAATCACCAAGCTCATGTTCATTCCACGATTCTATAGTAATAAGTAAACTAAAATAAAAATCTACCTAACACAAGCAATAAAAGAAAACTAAAAATAAATATTTACAAGTTTGAATTCAATCAAGTAGGCTAAAATTCCAAACCAACTCAATACGCCAAATTGTTCCCCGGCAACGGTGCCATTTTTGATAATGCTCAACTTACACGTCAATTTAGTGCAAGGCGGTTATCGTCAATATATTTACCCAACTTTGGAGTCAGGGTCGAATCCATAGTGAACAATGTGAGTGGCAATTAAACTAGTTTGAAACTAAAGGTACAAGTTAAATTCAAACAAATGATATGAAAAGATAAAATACGAGTTTAGGTTTAACAAGTTGTTGTTTCTCACTTTAATTTCGGTGTTTATAAATCAAGAGTTTATGAAATAACCAAAATTATGTTCACTAGGGCTTTCGGTACATGACAGATGCTAAAAGTGGTTTAAGATTCTCATGGTGGGTAAGATAACAAGCTATCTTAATCGATGTTATGCTTAAATATTTCTCGACCTATTTAAGCGTTTAATTCTCTATTCCTCTTGGGCTTAGGAAATTTCTATTTACTACCTAGATTTTATCTTAGGTTAACCAACCTTGTTACACTACTGATTATTAAATGAAGTATTTCCGAGCCCCTATTGATTATTCACTTCCTACTATATTTGATTTCTTTCTCAAGCAAATCAAAGCAGGTGTGTATACTATTTGTAATCAACAGACGTTAATTAAAACTTCAGAATTGTCAAGAAATCCTACCATCTTCTGAATCATGAATACTTAGCACCTTATCAAGACCTAACCCTAGATCCCATAACTCAGGTTAATGGAGTTTAGCCACTCATAATGAAACGAATGAAACACATAATTGAATTTATGATTTGAAAGATAAACTTAAAGAGATGAATAATAACTAGTGAATCACATATTAGATCATAAAGGAAAAATCCTAAAATATTGATAATAATCTCTTCAAAGTATTTGCTTTTTCAAGCAAAGAAACTCGAGAGATAGAATATCAAAATATGTCTCTTCAAACTCAAGTGTCAACCCCTAGAAAATCCCTAAACAATGCTTTTTATAGTTAATCCTAAATAAGGAAATAAAATCACAATGTTCATAAAATCCTTCGAAATAGGTGACGGCATTTATGAAGGCATGTCAGGGTCCTGACGACTTATCAGGAATATCGTCAGGCCCTCCAGCATTCTTGGCATTTTCTGCTTTGACTGACGATTAATATTGATGACTTATTAGATACGTGATGACATATCAGAAATATCGTCACTTCTTCATTCAAAGTTTAATTCTCTACCTACATTTGATGGTAATTGTGATGCCTTATCACATTTGTGATGACATGTCAGAAATGTCATCACAATTTTGCTTTAATCTTTCTAACACTGCAACACCTGATGTGATTTCGTGTAACTTATCATAGGGCTGACGACTTATCAGGAATGTCGTCAGCCACACTTTCAGTTCTTTTGCATCACTTTTTAGCTCTTTTGCTTCCATTTTCTTTACTTTCCCTTGCAGCATTACTATATCAAAGTAATATAATCAAAAATGACAAAATTTCCTTAGGACTTTCCTATTATTCTCAGTTAAAAGCCTTAAATGTGCTAGCATCTATTCACACATCAATGGTTCATTATCTTTCATGTATGAATTCTTTATTGAGAGAGAGTGATTTAAATCTGATATTCGTATTACATTGTATATTGTAAGATTGTAAGTGAATACGGGGAAACTATCTTTTTATGGGGGTGCATGTGGATGACAGTTAGGTGACTTATCATGTTTTTATATATTGAGTGATGTGATTAAGTTTTCTAACAAATTGGAAGTTCATTGTTGAGGTAAATAGGTTAGAAAAGAATTATCTCATGTTTATAGAAGTGAATTGACATATTTTAAGCTGAAAAGTCATTGTTAGAATTGTGAGTGCTTAGCACAAGTATTTTTCCTAGGTTATGATGTTAAGCTTAATTGAGTATACTGTTGATTGAGTTTGTTTGAGGACGAACAAAGTTTTAAGTGTGAGCTGGTGATCTTGGGCATATTTATATGTTCAATCACCAATATTCACCTATATTTAGACTTGTTATATGAGCTAAAATATGGTATTCTTATTGTATTTGAACTTTAATTGCATTCCTTGTCTAATGGACATGATTAGTTTATGTGAGGCTAAATTGTTATAGAAGTAAATATGGTTGGACACATAAATGAGAAGTTAGCAATGAATGGAGCAATGAGGTTGATTTGCAGAGATGAGGATACTGGAACTTGTCTTGGAAAGAAGAGATTTATCATGGAATAAAAAGTTGAGAAAGTAAAATCAAATACCAATCACAATAACACCACATCGCGGTGGGTGATAATTCTACAAAGATAAAATTCCAGTAGCTCATCGTGATACAACCGTGATACAATGAAGGAAAATTCTCAAGAATTTAATTCTAGTAGGTCACTGCATCATGGTGATATACAAAAATTAGGAATTAAAACCCAACTATAAAAGGAAAATATCGAGTCAATTGGAAAGAATTTTGGAAACGTGAGAAATAATAAAAAATAGAAAACTCTCTCTTTTAAGGTTCTTTAAACTTCTTGGAACTTCTTTCATTCAAGATTACTACTTGGTATGATTAATTATTTGTTTTTGATGTTGAATTAAAACATGAATGGCTAAACACCCTTGTTCTGGGGTTGAGGACAAGAAATTGATTACACTATGATATTCTTTATCATAGTTTCTTGTTGGATTGTCTTATGGGTTGTTCTTAATTTCTTGTGCTTACTATTTTGATGAGTGGCCACCATTAGAATAAACCTATATTCCTTTAGAAAGCCGTGAGGAGAATCAATAGAGATATTAAGGAGAAAGGTTCTCATTGTTTTTATAAAATAAGGGATTTGAATTAGCATCTAGGATAGGGATATACCTAGAAGCCTTGTTTGGTTCACTTGAAGGAAGATTTCTTTATGTATCTAAATAGATTATTGCATCCCCACTCAATGATGTAGTTGCAATGTTCAGATAGGTAAAAGATTAGAGGTCAGGAGACTATGATCATATTATAAACCCTATGAATCAATAACCCAATAAACGACTAGACCACGATGAGAATAGAGATTTGTAAGATTAGTAAAAGTGATTCAACCTTGGAATTCTCATCATTATTGTTTACTACCTTTGCTTACTTTTTTATTGTCAGGAATTGTTATTTATTATTTATTTACATTTTTATTCTATATTTCAGAATCATCTTGATACTTTAAAACACTTAATAGAGTCTTGTCAAAAACTAAAGTTGGTTGAGTTGCAAGTTTATAGTCCTCGTGAGTATGATATCCGACTATTTTAGTCACTATATTACTTGTACAATCATGTACACTTGCGTGTGCATTATACCTCAACACTCTCGCATTAAGGAGATTGATTTTAGGATTTATCTTGTTCTAAACACTTTTCCTATCTCTTTTTTTCCATATAGATTGGCTCTAGCTGAGTTAAAGGATCTTAAGAAACAATTAAAGGATCTTTTAGACAAGGGTTTCAACCATCCTAGTCTGTCTCCGTGGGGTGAACCGGTATTATTTATGTGTAAGAAGGATGGTTCTCTTCATATGAGTATTGATTATCGACAAGTGAATAAGGTGATGGTAAAGAATAAGTACCCTCTTCCAAGGATAGATTATTTTTTATCAGCTTCAAGGTGCTAAGTTTTTCTCTAAGATCGATCTTTGATACAAATACTATCAATTAAATATTAGGGAGGTGGATATCCCTAAGACTACCTTTCGCACCCGATATGGGCATTTTGAGTTCCTAGTTATATCTTTTTGGTTACCTAATGCCCCAGCGACATTCATGGACTTGATGAATAGATTCTTTCATTAGTTTCTAGATTTTTTTGTCATTGTAATCATAGATGATATTTTTTGTACTCTAAGAGTGAATCATGGCGATCACCTCCACATAGTATTGCAGATCCTGAAAGACCACCAGTTGTATGCTAAATATTTTAAAATATGAATTCTGGTTAAATGTTGTCACTTTCTAGGTCATGCTATATCTAGTGAAGGGATCATGGTGGATTTGCAGAAGGTTGCAGTGGTTTAGAAGTGGCCTAGAACCACGACTCTAATCGATATTTAGAACTTCTTGGGTTTAGCCGATTACTACAAGATATTTATGGAAAGATTCTTAACTATAGCTTTCCTATTTTCTAAGTTAACTCAAAAGAAGGTAAAGTTCTTATGGTATGATGCTTGTAAAGGTAGTTTGGAAAAGCTGAAGGCACTGACGGATTTATGGTTTATTATGATGTGTCCTTCATGGGTCTTGGTTGTATTTTAATGCAGCATAGCAAGGCAGTAGCTTATGCCTCTCGATAGTTGAAGGTACATGAGAAGAATTATTTGACTCATGACTTGGAGTTATTGGTTGTGGTGTTCGAATTAGAAATCTAGCAATCTTATTATATGGAGTTCATATGGATATCTTTTCTTATCATAAGAGTCTACAATATGTATTTACTCAAAAAGAGCTTAACCTTAGGCAAAGGATATGGCTTGAGATACTCAAGGATTATGACATAAGTCTTTACTACTATCTAGGAAAAGCTAACGTGATTGTTGATGCTCTTAGTAGATTATCCATGGGGAGTCTAACTCATGTAGATAAAGATAAGTAGGAATTAGTGAAGGACATCCAATCTTGATGCAAATCAAGGGTGTGGTAGGTGGCCAGAAAGTAATGGCTTTTGAGGTTAGTGGTGATGGAACCTTATGGTACCAAGGAAGATTATGTGTTCCTAACATAGATGGATTGAGAGAGAGGATCTTGGCTGAGGTGCTTAAGTCGTGTTATGTTATTCTTCCTGGTTTGATGAAGATGTATCATTACCTTAAGGATATTTATTTGTAGAATAATATGAAGCGATATGTTTCCAATTTTATGACTAAATACATGGTGTGTCATCAAGTAAATATTGAGCACTTGTGGATCGGAGGATTATATCAAGAAATTAAGTTACCTATGTGGAAGTGGAAAATGATCAATATGGATTTCGTTATCGGTCTTCCTTGGTATTGGAATCAGTTTGATTCAATTTGGGTTATCGTGGATAGGATGACAAGGTCTACTCACTTCTTGCCAGTGAGGACTAATTCCTCGGTAAAGGATTATTCAAAGTTGTACCTCCAAGAGTTAGTGAAGTTGCATTGGGTACCTATTTCTATTATGTCGAACCATGGTGCTTAGTTATTATCACACTTTTAGCGGTCATTTCAAAGAGGTTTGGGGACTAAAGTGAGTCTTAGTACAGCTTTTCACCCGCACTGGGATAGACAAGTCAAAGAACTATTCAGACATTGGAAGATATGCTTTGAGCTTGTGTGATTAACTATAGTGGTAGTTGGGTTAAATATTTGGCTCTTATAGAGTTTACATATAATAATAGATACCACTATAGCATTGGGATGGCTTCATTTGAGGCCTTGTATGGTAGATGGTGGAGGTCTCTTATTGGGTGGTTTGAGGTTGGTGAGACGAAGATGTTTGGCCTGAATTTGGTTCACTAAGCTACGGAAAGGTTGAAGGAAATTTAGGATAGGATTAAAGCATCCCAAAGATGCCAAAATTCGTACGAGAATGTGAGGCATAGGAAGTTAGAGTTAGAGCTAGGGAATAGGGTGTTCTTGAAGGTATCTCCTGATCTTGCGAATATTTATATGCTCAAAGCACCAATATGCACCCAGATTTGAACTTAGTTTAAGAATGTTTGTATGAATTCTTAAGTATAATTCAACTTTTATTTCGTCTTGTGCCTAATGGATATGATTAGTATTTTCAGGTGCAAAAATCATGAAGAATTGTGCATAATTGGATGCAACAAGGATATAGAAGTAGTGAAGGAATTCAAGGGACTTAAATTAAGCTGAAAAAGGGAAGTTGAGAAGAAGAAATCCTCATTTGAAGACACTCCGCATCGCGATGAGCAACAAAATAGCAATGATCAAATTCTAGTGAAGGTTCACAAAACCCCCATGTCGCGAAGAATTTTTGTTTATCAGATTTGGTGACCTGAAGGTTTAGTGTGTCACGGAGGATGATAATTTCACAAGTTCCCCAATCCAGTGGCTCACCGCGATAATGGTGCGTCGCGAAGAGGGTGCATTTCACAATTGTTGGGGAATACTTGAGGTCCGCGATTTCCCAGATTTTAATGGAAAAATAGCAATATTAGTCATGGCACGATGCGCCCGGCGGACAAATCAGGAATATTTTAAGTATTTTTGTCCCAACTATAAAAGAAAAAATCAAAGATAATATGAGGGACTTTTGTCAAAGAGAGCAGTGGTGGAAAAAGAGAAATCTCTCTCTTTTAGGGTTCATAAATATTCCTTTGAATTTCTTTATTTCAAGGATTTATTTGGGTATGATTTTTTACTTTTTTTGGATGGTTAATTCAAACATGAGTAGCTAAATACCTCCTTTTTGAGGTTGAGGCTAAAAACATGAGTACTATTTAATATTCTTATTCATAGTTTCTTTTTGGATTATCATATGGGTTGTTCTTAATTTCTTGATCTTAGTATTTTAATGATTGTCCATCATTAGAATAAATTTATATTTCTATGTGAATCTGGGAGAAGAATTATAGGATAGAACGAAGAAATTAGGGAGTAAGGTGCTTATTCTTTTATAAAATAAGGGATTTGAATTAGCATCTAGGATAGGGATATACCTAGAAGCCTTGCTTGGTTCACTTGCAGGAAGACAACTTCATGAATCTAGAAGATTTTTTGTAACTCTACGGGAGTTGTAGTTACAAAATTCAATAGATAGAAGATCTGAGGTTGGGAGACTAAGATCGTGGCATAAACCTTGTGGACCATCAACCCGATAACCAATTAGACTGTGAAAAGAATAGAGAATTGTATGATTGTTCACTATACCTCAACCCTAGAATCGTCCTTATTGTTGATTACAGTCGTTGCTCACTTTTCTTTAGTCTTCATAAATTATTTCTTGTTTAGTTATTTAAATTTTATTTACAAAAGCATATTAATCATGATACAATCAGACACTTAATACTCAATTATCTTGAACTAAAGATTGAATAAATTTCTAGTTTATTGATCCTCGAGGGAACGATATCTGGCTGTCTAAGTCATTATATTACTTGCACGATCACGTACATGTACCTGTAGATGTGAGTGTGGATTATATCAGATTGACACTCTTCCCCTTTTCTCTACTGGGGGGAGCAAAGAGATGGCTACTTATTGAACCACACCAATCCATAACTACATGGGAAGAATGTGCTCGAAGGTTTCTTATTCAATTTTTTCTATCTCAGAAAACTGCTCGATTAAGGAGTAAGAGATTGAGTTTTAGGCAAAAAGATGGAGAAAATATCTAGCAAGCTTGGGAGAGATTCAAGGGCATGCTTAGGAGTTGTCGTCATCACCATCCATTGAATGATGTTTTGGTGCATACATTTATAGAAGTCCTTAAATCTAATACAAAGATTCTCTTGGATTCAATAGTAGGGGGTCAAGCTTTGGAGAAAACATATGAAGAATTGTATACTTTGCTTAATCGAATTGCACAAAGAAATCCGGATTGGCACGCAGACTCAAGGAATGCTCCTAACAAAGTTGTAGGGGTTTTGGAGGTTGATCAGTTCACTGCATTACAAGCACAGATTTCAGCAATGTAGAACCATTTGACTACTAAGTTTAAGAACTTAAAGTTGGGTTCAACAAAACCATCAACCACAGCAAATGTAGTTCAACAGGTATATGCATGGTGTGAAGTTTGTGGAAGTAGTGAGAATAAAGCAGATGCATGTTCTATTAATCTAGATTCATTCAACTACGTAGGGAATGCAAATCATCAGGGTCAAAAGAATTTTGGCAATACATATAATCTACATTGGAGGAACTACACTAATTTCTCATGGGGTGGAAATCAGGCACAGAATACAAATCAGTATAAGGGACCAATGCAACCAAATTCACAGCCGGTTCAGAATAATCTTGTGACTGCCTCAAATAGTAACATGTAGAAGATGCTTAAGCAGTTGATGGCTCAACATGCACAGTTTGTAGTGGACACGAAGGCTCAACAGGCATAGTTTGCAGCTGAATTGAAAAGTCAACAATTACTCACAAGAAATCTGGAGTTGTAGTTAGGTCAAATCATAGAATCATAGAATACAAGGCCACAAGGAGCATTGCCTAGTGAAACTAGGGCTAATCCTAAACAAGTGAATGCGGTGACAATGAGAAGTGGGATGCAAATGAAGGAGATGGTTCAGAAGCAGGATAATCCCGAGATTACTGATGATAGATTGCAAGAGAAGGTAGAAATGGAAGTAAAATAAAAGAAGGCTAGTGAAGATATTCATGTAGAGAAGAAGACTCTCCCCTTACCCTTTCTTCAAAGGGCAAGAAAGCATCAAGAGAAATCAAGTTTTAAGAAGTTTCTAGATCTTTTAAAGAAAGTTCAAGTGAACCTTCCTCTTGTTTACATTCTATAGAGTGTGCCAAAATATGCGAAATACTTAAAGGATATTGTTTCCAATAAGAATCGGTTGACTGAATCTTCTACAATTGCACTTACTCAGGAGTACACTTCTAAAATTTAAAATAAATTGCCCATAAAATTGAAGGATCTGGGGAGTTTCACATTGCAGATTACCCTTGGTCAAACTATTTATGCACGTAGATTATGTGACTTGAGGGATAGGATAAATCTCATTCCCATGTTAAGGTACCAGAAGATGGGTCTTGGAAGCTCCAAACCCATGACTATTGTGTTGCAATTGGCAAAGAGGTCACTAGCTAGACCAGATGGTGTTATTGAAGATGTACTTATGCAAGTGGGATCTTTGATCTTTCCTGTGGATTCTGTGATTCTTGAATTTAAGGTGGATCCAGTTGCTCCATTTATTTTGGGATGACCATTTTTAGCAACAGGGAAGTCACTAATTGATATGGCAGCTGTAAAAATGACAATGGGAGCACACAATAAAGTAGAGGTGTTTGATGTTTATAGAGCGCTGAAATTGCTAGCTATATATGAGGAGTTGTCATCAATTTTAGTTATTGACTCACTTCGGATTGGCAGTTGCTCTTGTTTGATGATCTATTAAAGCGAGCTTTGATGGATTATGATCTGCATGGGGATTCAAAAGCATTGGAATTGATCTAGATTATGAATTTGATGGTAATCAAGACAAATAAAGTGTTTATTGAGCCTTTGAAAAGACCAATTGGTCTACCACCTAGGACTTCGGTTGAAGAAGCTCCTAACTTGGAGCTTAAGGTTCTTCCTCCCCACTTACAATATGTTTTTCTTGGTGATAAAGATGCTTTGCCTTTTAATTTGTCTGCAGGATTATCTAATGTACAGGTAAAGGAAGCTATAGCAATGTTTAAAAGGAGAAAGAAAGCGATTGGCTGGCAGATGTCTGACATTTTAGGAATCAACACAGCATTCTGTATGCACAACATTTACATAAAAGATGGGTACAAACCTAGAGTGCAGCAACAAAGGAGGTTGAATCCTATTATGAAGGAGGTGGTGTGGAAAGATGTAATTAAGTGGTTAGAAAGTGGTATTGTTTACCCAATTTCTGATAGCAAATGGGTGAGTCTGGTGCATTATGTACCAAATAAGGGAGGCATGAAAGTATTGAAAAATAATGATAATGAGTTGGTTTCTACACGTATAGTTATCGGATGGAGAATATGTATAGATTATCAGATGTTGAATGAAGCAACTCGGAAAGATCATTATCCAATTCCCTTTATTGACCAAATATTGGATCGATTGGTAGGGCAAGATTATTATTATTTTCTTGATGGGTACTCTGGCTACAATCAGATAAGCATAGCACCGGAAGACCAAGAGAAGACCACGTTCACTTGTCCATATGGTACGTATACTTTTAGATGCATGCCCTTCAGATTAGGCAATGCTCCTGCTACATTTCAAAGGTGTATGATAGCAAAATTCTAAGACATGGTGGAGGAATTTATGGAGGTATTCATGGATGATTTCTCAGTATATGGGAATTCATTTAAAATATGTTTGCAAAATCTGGACAAAGTTCTAGTTCGGTGTGAAGAAACAAACTTGCTGTTAAATTGGGAAAAATACCATTTTATGGTTAAGGAAGGAATTTTCTTAGGCCATAAAGTGTCATGCAAAGTGCTGAAAGTTGACAAGGAAAAGGTTAAAGTAATTGAAAAGTTGCATCATCCAGTGACAGTCAAAAGCGTGCAGAGTTTTTTGGGACATGTTGGGTTCTATAGATATTTCATTCAAGATTTCTCAAAGATCGTAAGTCCCATGTGCAAATTATTAGAGAAAGAAGCCAAGTTTGAGTTTGGAGCTGATTTCCATGAAGCTTTTGAAAAGCTCAAGAAGAAGTAGATGAAAGCACCTATTTTGATCATACCAGATTGGGAGTTACCTTTTGAGCTAATGTATGATACTAGTGATATTGCAGTGGGAGCAGTGTTAGGTTAAATAAAAGAGAAGGTATTTCAATCGATTTACTATGCTAGCAAGATACTGAATGATGCTCAAGTCAACTACACAGTGACAGAGAAAGAGATGTTGCCTATGGTATATGCATTTGATAAGTTTCGATCTTACTTAATTGGTACCAAGGTCATTGTTCATATAGACTATGCTGCCATTAAGTATCCTGTGAACAAAAAGGATGCAAAGCCACGATTAATTAGGTGGATTCTGCTACTTCAAGAATTTGATCTTGAGGTGCATGATAGAAAGGGAGAAGAAAATCAGGTTGCTAATCACTTCTCACGGCTGGAAAATAGAGACCATATTGTGGATGACTTTCAGAGTATCAAGGAAGACTTTCCTGATGAGAAGTTATTGTTATTAGAAGTAGTTGAGTTTCCATAGTATGCTGACATTGTAAAACTGATAGTTTGTGGGGTGTATCCTTCCAAAATCACCTCACAACAAAGGAAAAAATTATTCTATGATTCTCGTGCTTAAATTTGGGATGAACCTTACCTTTTCAAGCAGGGTCCAGATGGAGTGATTCGTAGGTGTATCCCAGAGGCTGAATTTGTCAAGGTGTTACAAGATTTCCACTCATCTCATTATGGTGGACATCATGGTGGTAACAAGACTACGAGGAAAGTATTGCAATCAGGTTTTTTTTGGCCAACTCTATTTAGAGATACAGTGGTGTTTGTAAAGAGTTATGATCAATGCCAAAGGTTGGAGTTATGATCAATGCCAAAGGTTGGGTACTATAGCCAGGCGTCATGAGATGCTCCTGAATAATATTTTAGAAGTAGAAGTCTTTGATGTTTGGGGGATTGATTTCATGGGGCCCTTCCCACCTTCAAAAGGTAATTTGTACATTCTTGTTGCAGTGGACTATGTCTCTAAATGGGTGGAAGCTATGGCGAGTCCGACTAATGATGCAAGAGTGGTGTTGAAGTTTATGAAGAAGAACATATTTTCTAGATTTGGTACACCAAGAGCAATAATTAGTGATGGAGGTACGCACTTTATCAACAATTGGTTCAAGAATATTCTTGCTAAATATGGTGTTTGGCACAAAGCAGCCACTGCGTACCATCCTCAAACGAGTGGACAAGTGTAGGTATCCAATCGGGAGATTAAGGAAATACTTTAGAAGACCGTTAATGGGCAGAGAAAAGATTGGGCAGAGAAGCTAGATGATGCATTGTGGGCATATCGAACAGCGTACAAAATGCCCATTGGGACATCTCCATATTGCTTAGTGTATGGTAAGGCTTGTCATCTGCCTATAGAGTTGGAACACCAAGAATATTAGGCAGTAAAAAAGCTGAATTTTGAGATGACTGTTGTGGGAGAAAGAAGGTTATTGCAACTGAATGAACTTGATGAGTTTAAACTCCATGCATATGAAAATGCCAAGATTTATGAGGAGAAGACCAAACAATGGCATGACAAGCACATTCAAGTTAGGAAATTTGAGCCTGGACAACTTGTATTATTGTTTAATTTAAGACTTAAGTTGTTTCTAGGTAAATTACGATTGAAATGGTCTGGACCTTTTGAAGCGGTGCGCATGACACCCCATGGAGCTGTGGAGTTATGGAATAAAGAGAAGATGGAGAAGTTCCTTGTGAATGGACAGCATGTAAAGCATTATTGTGCAGATCATCCGGACAAACACAAGGAATCTATCACTTTCACTGAGAAGTAATGATGAGATGAGTCATGCCATGACGTAAACTAAGGCGCTATGTGGGAGTAAACCTAAGAGTTTAATTATTGTCTTGTGAAAAAAAATACAAAAAAATGAGTCATACCATGACCAAAAATAAGGTGTTATTGGGAGGCAACCCATTTTTACTTATAATTTTTGTTGCTTTCGTTTAATATTACAGGGAATTTCAAAGGAAATAAGGAGATTACCGCAATTGAGGAAACCAATCTGGTTTGCAAAATGATTTGTGTAAGTGGGGATTTACTTAGGTAAGAGAAAGGGTGAAAATTACATAAAGAATCTGAGTTTGATGCACAGCGTGATACAGAACTGGTGATTTTGAAAATTGACAATTTCCAGTAAGGGTGCGTGAATTCCACCGCAATGAAAATAAGGGTAATTTGCAAATTGTCAATTTCCAGTGTGTGGATGTAAATTATAGTGCATCGCGGTGGGAAGGTAAATGGCAATGGGCCTTATCTAGTAGGTATACGCAATTGTTCCGTGTAGCAGAGAGGGATTAAATCAGGAATAAAATTTCATTAACCTAACCTGACCCGTCCCTCTATAAATATAACCTCCTAAACCCTTAACCCTTGTTGACCCTGTGTGCCGCTTTCTCACTCCCTCTTCCTTAAAACTTTAAAAATTCTTCACTTTCTCTCATTTTTCTCTAAATTATTGAGGTAAGTTTATATATATTTATTTATTTACCACCTTTCTTGTTACAATTTGTGAGTGGTGATAGTGTTTATTGATAATTTTGTTTTCCCTCTTCTACTAGTTGTAAATATTAGCATTACTTCTGATATTTAGTTTAATTTGTGACATTTTAGTCTACTTCTCATTACTTTGGATCACTGAGATGCACACTTGAATGATATTTACAGTTTGGATTAGGGGGTAAATAATTTTTCATGCTACTTAAGAGGATGGGGAGTGAAGGGTATTGTAGCTGGAGGTGTAAGGATAGAATCTTTAAGGAAGTTAGGGAAAATTTTGTTCCATTATAAAGAAACCCTTATTGTCTGATGTTGACTGATAAATTAGAATTACCGAATGTGTGATGCTATAGTCCCTTTTGATAGTCTTGCATTGTTTGATTAGCTGGGTATCGATTACATGATATTTTTTGCTATACAAATAATGAGGGATAATGTATCCTAAAGAGGAATATGATGTCTGTGAATATGATATTTAGTCCTACACAAAGAGAATTCTGAGTACCTTGGCTGTTAATGTAGGTGTATGGCTAACAAACTTAGTATGAGGTGTGAAGGTAGACGTAATGCAGGTTCCATTCAGCCAATCCTAAGTTTAATTATTTTGCATGGTTTGTTGCATTTTCTTAATCGCAGGCATAATGGAAGCACAATCAAGTAAGGGAAAGACATAGGCAGGGCCTTCTACCTCTGTGAGAAGAGAAGCCGACCGGCTGAAGGGAAATTAACTAGAGTGCCTAGTGCCCCTCCACTTCAGTGGGCGCAAGTTAGAAAATTTGGTTTCAAGGCTGTAAGGAAGGTTCGAAAGCAGTGGTATACTAAGCACACTGATGCTAAATATATTCCAAAGGTCTATATCGATCGAGCCAGTTGGATGAGAGAGTGTCCTTCTATGGTTTGGCAAATTGAGGCAGTTAATATGAATTTTATTTTTTATCAGCCAACGGAGTGCAACCTGCATCTTGTCAGAGAATCTTATGCAAAATGGGACCCCAACCATCCTGAACATTTACTGAAGGTTCAAGGGAAGGTGATTTGATTCACCGCTGCTAATATTAACGAGCTGCTGGGTATCCCCGAGACGAACCTAAATTTCTTGCAACAGTTTATTTTTTCTCCTCCTTATGCACACATCACGCATTTGTTGTGTGGCCAGCGTTCTTTAGCTCGTTGGATGAGGCATAGAGTTACAGGTTTGCATTCTACTTTCCCCTAATCTCAAATGAATAAGGAAGCACGAATGTGGAGTCGAATAATGTATTCATACTTGATACAATGCAGCATATGACTGAGGTAACTTGCGATAGGGTGTGTTGTATTTACGCCCTCATGTGTACTGATGTGAAAATTAATGTGGGAAGTGTCATTTTTTCTACAGTGAAGAAAGCACGTACCCAGGGGTCGTAGCTTTGGTTTTGGTGATTTGGTAACTAGATTTTTAAGAAGGCTTAGGGTGGATGAAAAGGACCTTGCTTATAAACCTTTGGTGATCACTCGTCCTCCAGATATCACTACTGCTTGAAGCACAGCTAGGGTATCTGGCCTAATTTTAATGATGATGGAGCGACAGACACGGATTAATGAGGTGTTGGGTAGGTTGTACGGCCTCATGATAATGATGTCGCGTATTGGAGGTAGGCCTGCTACACCATAGGTACTCCACACTATAGAGCTTGATTATCCACTTGCTCATCACGCTACGATAATGTTGAAAATTGGCCCAGATTTTGTAGAGCCTGTTGATGTTGATGTACCCACAGATGAAGAACACAAGTATAGGGATTTCGACATGGAGTCCGATCAAGAAGTATACTACCACCCTGTTATAAGCTTAATTGTAAGCACTGGGACAGTTCTTTATTTTAAGTGTGGGGTGATCGGTTTGTAATCTCTTGCATTTTTTTTGTTATTTGACTGAACAATGTTATTTTTCTGTTTTATTTTTCTATTTTTCTATGTTGGTTTGAAGTATTAGCTATTCGGAACATTAGCCTGTAATAGTTAGTAACTTTTATTTTGTGGATTGCAATTTGCCCTCTGTGGTATTTATCTCATATCATTTTAGTTGAAAGTATTATATTATTGTTGTTTTCACCCTTATTGGTAAGATTCAGTTTCAAGTAGTTATGTTTGCTTTTGCCCAGTAATTATGAATAAACAGTCATAGTTAGTTGTCATCCCCTATGATAGATGGATGACGACCGTCTTAAGGGGATTGGTCATACGAAGTAAAGAAATTTAGGAGAACTTAATCACTATCTTAGAGGAGTGTGTGAAAGGGGTCACCTTTGCAATAACTAAAACTAATTCTAGCATAAGAGTTTTTATTTTAAGTACTGAGGATTCCATCTCGATAAATAAAATTTGGTGTGTTGGCTAAATTTTGAATTCAATAAAGAACATGATTAGGAACCTGGTTGATTCCATACATGTAATATGAGTGTGAGGATTAGTATATATTCTACATGAATAGAAATGACTAGAACTTGCCCGGTGTGTTTACAAAGCAAAGTAAAGGGTGTTAGGTGCAGGAAGTGATGTAGGCAATTCTTTGACAGCCTTGTTTTTAACTTTAATAGCCCTCCCTTGGTGCATAATCTTAGTCAACCCCTTTGAGCCTTAAGCCTATTTCTTTGGTAGCCTGTTATGTAACATTACCCCTTTTTTGTTGAATCGTAATTTGATACAAATAAGCTTCTGAGATGACAAATGGTCCCAACCTAGTGTGAGAAAGTAAAGCTAATTGAAAAAGGTGTTGCCAAATGAAAATATACGGAGAAATAGAAGGATAAATTGGTGTTGGAAAATAGAGTAAATTATAGTTCTTGTATTTAAATGCTTATTAGCAATACTCATTATTCCTGCATATATTACCTACCTATCCTTAAGCCTTTATTCCAACCCTAAAAATACCTAGTTTATCCTTCACCTAAATATCTGACTATTAGTGGAACAGAACAGAAAGGGCAAGCTTATGGTTCATTCACTAGCATGTAATTCTTTGTTGAGAGTGAGCAATTTGATTTGATACTCCACTATGGTTGCATAGTTACCATTGTGAGTGAATATGGGGAAGTTTCCTTGAGTGAGGTTGTAGGCGGATGAAAGCCAGATTACTTATTATGTTTCTTTAATTGAGTTTGCCAACATGTTAAAAATTCATTATTGAAGAGAGAAAAATTTGTACTAAAATGTTTGACAAATTGATATAAGAATTTGTTATTGTCAAGTGTAAGTGCTCATGGCCACATAACTTTGAGATTGTGATGAAAAGAGGAAGGAATTATGTTTTTGGATTCATGTGTTCGAGGACGAATAATGTTTTAAGTGTGGGATGGTAATCTTGTGAATAGTTATACA
Source organism: Capsicum annuum (assembly GCF_002878395.1). Lineage (NCBI taxonomy): Eukaryota > Viridiplantae > Streptophyta > Magnoliopsida > Solanales > Solanaceae > Capsicum > Capsicum annuum. Next base: position 7,358,682 of record NC_061118.1, on the reverse strand, counting down.
CTCAAAGCACCAATATGCACCCAGATTTGAACTTAGTTTAAGAACTTTTGTATGAATTCTTAAGTATAATTCAACTTTTATCCCGTCTTGTGCCTAATGCATATGATTAGTAATTTCAGGTGCAAAAATCATGAAGAATTGTGCATAATTGGATACAACAAGGATATGGAAGTAGTGAAGGAATACAAGGGACTGAAATTAAGATGAAAAAGGGAAGTTGACAAGAAGAAATCCTCATTTGAAGACACTTCGAGTCGCGATGAGCAACAAAATAGCAATGGTCGAATTCAAGTGAAAGTTCACAAAACCCCTGCATCGCAGAGAAGTTTTGTTTATCAGATTTTGTGACCTAAAAGTTTAGCACATCACGGAGGATGATTATTTCACAAGTGTCCCAATCCAGTGGCTCACCACGATAATGGTGCATCACGGAGAGGGTGCATTTCAAAATTATTGAGGAATACTTGAGCTCCGCAATTTCCCAGATTTTAATAGGAAAATAGCAATATAAGTCATGGCTCAGTGCACCAGGTGGACAAATCGGGAATATTTTAAGTATTTTTGTCCCAACTATAAAAGGAAAAATCCAAGATAATGTGAGGGACTTTTGTCAAAGAGATCAGTGGCGGAAAAAGAGAAATCTCTCTCTTTTAGGGTTCATAAACATTCCTTTGAATTTCTTATTAGGGAGTAAGGTTCTTATTCTTTTATAAAATGAGGGATTTGAATTAGCATCTAGGATAGGGATAAACCTAGAAGCCTTTCTTGGTTCGCTTGCAGGAAGACAACTTCATGATTCTAGAAGATTTGTTGTAACTCTACGGGAGTTGTAGTTACAACATTCAATAGATAAAAGGTCTGAGGTCCGGAGACTAAGATCGTGGCATAAACCTTGCGAACCATCAACCCGATAACCAATTAGACTATGAAAAGAATAGAGAATTGTATGATTGTTCACTATACCTCAACCCTGGAATCATCCTCATTATTTATTACAACCATTGCTTACTTTACTTTAGTCATCGTAAATTATTTCTTGTTTAGTAATTTAAATTTTATTTACAAAAGCATATTAATCCTGATACAATCAAATACTTCATACTCAATTGTCTTGAACTAAAGATTGAATAAATTTCTAGTTTATTGATCCTCGAGGGAACGATATCTGACTGTCTAAGTCATTATATTACTTGCATGATCACATACACTTGCGTGTGCGTAGAGACATAATATTTCCTAGGAAGGGGGTAATGTATTTTGGAAAGAAGGGAAAGCCCATCCTTGATATATCGGTCCTTATTTAGTTTTTAAAAGGGTAGGTAGTGTTGTATATGAATTGGAGTTACCCCCTAGTTTGAGCTTCGTTCACCTAATGTTCCACGTATCTATGTTAAAAAAGTGTATGGGTGATCTATCGCAAATTGTGCCTATCAATTATATTGGTATTTTAGGTTCCTTATCTTATGAAGAAGTCTTAATTGAAATCTTTGATCGGCAAGTTTGTTTGTTGCGGACCGAGGACGTAGGTTTGGTAAAGGTTCTATAAAGGAACCACAAGGTTGAAGAGGCTACTTGGGAAGCGCAAGGGGAAATGAAGTCAATGTATCCATTCTTGTTCCCTGTTCTAGAGGATCATGCTTAAGGTATGTGTTGTTCTTAGCATCTTTGTTTTCTGTCTTTGTTAAAGAAGAGTTGTAAATTTCTTGGCAATTTGTTTTTTTCTTAAAGGTAAGGGTAGAGATGTTTGGGGTTTAATCGTGCTAGTCACTACCTTGTCCCATCATTTGAGGATGAATGATCCAAGTGGGGAAGAATTAAAATACCTCAGATTTTGGCCCTTGGAAATTTCATATGCTTTGAGCTCACTACCATGGTTACGACTTGACCTTACTAGTCATATGGTGTCTTGAGGGTTCATGTGACCCTATTCGTAGGGTGTCTAATGGATGGTGGTTCATTTTTCTATCTTGGTTATGACTTCGTGGTGATGAGTCATTAAAAGTGGTGATGATTCGTTAGTACAAACCTTAACCAAATCAATAACATAGTGGCTTGACTTGTCTCTAAGTATAAGTGGCTCACTAAGATCCATGAGGATATATTATGAGTCGTGAGGTAAAGTCGTAGGCTGTCCAGTGTCTAACCTATTTGGGTAATGTGTTGATCATGACTAGACTATGCGGGTCGTAGAGTCAGGTTATGAGTAGGATCGTAGAGTCAAAAGGTGGACAATGTATGGGTTTCCAACTCACTATCTAGGATAAGACTCAAGGCTAAGAGTCGTATGATGTGGTGATGAGTCAATGGGTCGACTCGTAACCAAGGACGGCTTTTTACAGTTTTAAGTTGGGGGCATTCTATATATTTCCCACTTTAAGTATCTTTGATACCACAGCTTAAAACCACTTTTGAGACTTTATTAACACATCATTTTAGATAAAACACTCTCAAATTCTCTCCCAAACTCTTTTTTCAAGCTAAGGCTAGGGTTTTAAAGAAAGTCATCATCTAGGGTTCGAAGGGTGCAATATCTTCCAAGTTTTTTAGTACTTCGGGCATGTCACTCCTCCCTCATTGTTATTTTACTTAACACACATGTTTTAATGTATGGCTTTTATGGTTTTGTTATAGTTTTGAAATAAAGGTTTAGGGTTCTGAAGTCTTATGGTTGAATAATGTTTTCCCATGGTTTAATATCGTTTTCTATGTTTTAAATATGGTTTGAAAATGTAGATGCAGGGATATGGTGGTGGAATTTGATAATGGTAACTTTCTCTAAACTTATGACTTTTGAAGTGGTTATGACCCCAACCCTGTATTGTAAAATTGGTTAGTAGTTATGAGAAAGGTGGGAATTCAAATTAGGGGTGCAATAGAATCCCCAAAATGTTTGGATTGTTTTATTACTTAAACTAATGTATTGAATAAATAGCAAATTGGTTAATGATGGTTTTGAAAACCTTGAGGGGTACACGGGAATGCCCTAAGTGATTTTTATAATGAAGAGTGCAGGGTACATGATAATTCCCTAAGTGTTGGCTAATGACATTGCTTGCAAGCAGTAGTTGGTATGATGATACCACTTATAATGCCTTAATAATTGATTCCTGGAATTAGTGGTTTGGTTATGTGCTAAATATTTTAATTGGGTGATAATAAGGGTTGTGATAGCTAGCCGTGAAGGTGTGAGTCTGAAGGACGGACACTAGAAACTAATGTTTACCAACGTGATGGTTGGTATTGGAGACCATATTCTTGTTGGGTACACGGGAATCCCCCAAGTCTATTCTTGTATATATATTTTATGAAGGGCGGCGGGTACACGGGAATCCCCAACCATTTATGGTATCTCCAATTCATGAGGCTACATGCACTGGGGCCGATTCAGGGGGTAACAGTAGACCCATATAGCTTGTGGGTGGATTCATGATGGTAAAGATACACAATCCATATTAAGGTTTTAAAATACATGCTAAACCTTGCCCCCTATCCCGCTATGGTATATGTATATATATATGTATTTGCATATGGTTTAAGTGCATTGGTTTGACTTGGTTTGGATTAATGGCATTACTTTATATTTATCCCTTAGTTACATCCAAGCGTTCACCCTTCTAACCATCTTGGGGAATTGTATCCCCATGCAATGCGGGAATAGACCATATTTTTACTATTTCTGCTCAGTGACTTGGCGATTCGGGGACAGCTTTTGAGTCAGACTAAAGTGGTGAGCTTTCGTACTTCGAAAGACCCCATGTCATGTTATGGACTTCTTTATATCATTTTTATTTTCTTTGTTTTGGTTTTTTCTATGGTCGGGGGTATGTCCCGACTGGATATCCTTTGATTCTAGTTAGAGGCTTTGTTGGACTACTACGGGCATAGACGGTGTTGGTATTAGTGTTAGCATTGGTATTGGTGTCAACATTGGTATTGGTAATGGATGATTAATTGATTGTGGCTTTTTGTTTTGATTTTAAAGTTACTATCATGTCTTAAATTTTATGTTATCTTATCTTGTTATATTTTCATAATCCATTCGACATAGGGCGAAGAGCAGTCAAGGGTTTGGGTATCGGGGTTGTCTCCGATCCTGGTTAGACTTGAGATACCCTACACGTCTAGGACAAGGTTTGGGTAGTGTCATAAATAGAGGTTTATTGACCCTAATTCTATTACCATGAACATCTATAATACCCCAAAATTTCTTTGAATCAAATCTAGTCTCCAGAAGAGTTAGTGATCACTTCTTAAATTATTAATGATTAAATAAGATAGAATTTCCCAAATTTTGACTTTTTATCATGTGAGAAATTGAATTATATTTCCAACGATACCAATTTCGTCCAAATCCGGTATCGGAGTAAAAAGTTATGGACGTTTTACAGAGAACAGTCGAAACTGCCCAGAAGCGACGGTCAAGCCGACGGACCGTGAAGCTAGCGATGGACCGTCACCCAAGCCATCACGACTAAGGTATTAAACCCGACTTCTAGTCAAGTACGACGGCCAGGACCGATGGACCATCGAGCTAGTGATGGACCATCATCTAAACCGTCGCAGATGAGGCAGAAAGTCCAGGTTTTGGGCAAGTGCGACGGTCAGGACCGACGGACCATCGAGCTAGTGATGGACCATCGCCCAAACCATCACCACTTCTGATCAATGATTTTAAGCCATTTTTAAAAGGGTATTTGGGTTGTTTTTCCACCTATTTTAATCCTTAATTATACCAGACCAGAGCTCATAACTTCATTATTCATCTATAACACCAAATTAGGGTTTCTCTCAAAGATCAATCGCCAAGAACAAGGAACCCTAGGTGTTTAATTCCAAGTCAAGAATTCAAGATTTCCACCACCAATCTTCAAGAAATCATCCACTTAGGTATGTAAAGTGTTGATTCATGGATTTTTTTCACCCAAGAAGATCAACAATCCTATTCTAAACTCATAAATTGTGATTTCCATGTGGTGGGCTGATTTTAATTATGTTGATGTGGTTGTATGAATCCCAAGTTTGAGTCTTTATGTACTTTTCATGAATTATGCTAGTATATGGGTTGGAAACTTTGAAATTTAGTTTATTAAAGTAACCATGACGTATGAACTAGTGTATATGCCTAAGCCTAAGGTTATGAATGCAATGTGTTTGATAAAATGCCCAAGAGAACAAGAATCATGGTTTAGGACTCAATTATGACCAAATTGATGAAACCATCCTTTACCTTTATGTTCAAAATGACTTCCATGTTATTGTTATGCATTGAAATTGTTTGATGGATTGTTCATGAGATTAGCCTATGAAATTATGACATGTTTATATGCATTCCTATTCATGTACCAAACCATGATAATCAAGTGCCTCATGAAATTCCCCAATGATTGTATTATGGTCGTGAGTCCAGGAAGTGTCATGTCTTGTCAGTTTTATGCTATCGAATCCTGGGATACTTGTACCCGACAATGTAGATGTGTGCCTAGATCCATTATCAGTTTCAAGATACTTTCAGTCAAGCCATGCTCAGTAGAATTAAGTCAGACTCATGACTCAGGAAAACTCAGAAATCCCAGTAATCTCAGAAATCTCAGTAACTCAGTAATCTTAGTAGTATTCCGTCAGTCAATGAAACTCACTAAACCCAGTCCAGTTCAGTTCATTTAATCATGTTTTAGTGTTTATTCAAATGAGAGTAGGAATTAGCACCTAGTAAACCCAAGGATGAGGGAACACACTAATAGTTGAGGGTGTGATCCTTAGAAGCAATCCTTGTATTCCGTAACTATGTATCCAGCATAGGTTGAGACATCAACACTGACAGATGAGGGTTGATGAGGGGGATTAACACTATCAGATAAGGGTCCCACCATTCTATTTTGGGGACACTGTCAAATAAGGGTCACCCACAGCTTGTCCTCACCAGTGGTGCAGTATTGACACCCTTCTAATTGGGGTTACAGATTGGAACCCAAATCAGCTCAAATACCTTATTTGGAGCATGTCTGTTAGATGACTACTTTCTACAATTACAGTCTTAGTCTCAATCTCAGTAATAGAACTCGGATAGTTCTACAAAATTTAGGACTATCAGATATAGTCACCCAATTCAGTACGAAACTCAGCTAGTTCCATCATAAATAGGACTATCAGACACAGTTATTTAGATAATAGTATATCAGTTATATGAAACTTATGTTATCAGTATTCAGATTTAGTGATGTCATGATCTCAGTCATAATTCACGTATTCATACATGTATTCTCACATTCATGTTATTCGGTCAGTTAGTATCGTTCATACATATAAACCCCTTGTATTTAGCCTACCTCTCTTGGATACCATTATATTCAATCATACTGACATATTTGCACTCTGTTGTTTTATACCATAGGTTCAGAAGTACGAGCTCCAGAGCATCCTTAGTAGATTCGACGTTCAATACCTAGACTAGCAGTGAGTGCTCATCATTCGAGGATAGCATAATTATTTTATAACTTTATTATTTCAGTATTCCAGAGTTAGTTGAGGACCTGTCCTATCAACTCTATAGTTTTTTGACAGTTTAGAGGCTTTCTGATTATAGCATATTCAGACAGCTATTTTAGTTTTGTTTTGGTATTGATATGCCATATTTTCAAATATTATGTTTTGTTAGATATTTGAAACTTATGGCCTTTCAGTCTTTTTTCACATTTATACAGTATACTATGCAGTGCCCAGTACAGATATCACTTATGGATTGGCTAGTGGTCCTTCGAGATTGTTAGCATCGTGTAGCGTTCTGGGTACTAGATTTGGGGTGTTATAATATCTTTCCCTTAAGACTTAAATAATTGGGTTATATACTGATATGCAAGGCCTTTATCATTATTGACCCACTGACCAGTTAAATTAAAAAGGATTTGAGAGGATGTGGTCCATTTTTTAAATTTGTTAAGTTCTTCTCTTATACAGACTAGGTCCCTTTTTAATTCTTCATTCTTATGGTTTGCATTCATAAAATGCTTTTGAGAATCCCTCAATTTTTCTTCAAGATCAATTTGAAGCCTTGAAGCTTCTTTCTTCCCTTTACCATCAGAACGATTTACTTTCTCCAATTGACTTATTAAACTCAGATTTTTAGACTTCAGTTTTGTGAACAAGTGTTTTGTTTTAGATATTTGGAGATTTAAAGCAATCAATGAAAGCTCTTGAGTTTCTACTTTCTCTTCCAAAGGATTTTTCTTAGCTGTCAGTTCACACACAGAGTCAATCAACACGTTTGCTAGTTTCTTTATCTTTCTAGCAGAATAGTTATCTAAATTTTCCTTAAAGTCAGATAGTGTTATCTCAGTTTATTCTTCATGTTTTATGTTTTCCATAAGATAAAATAAGTAATCATAGATAGCCTCACTATCTTCCATATCTAGCATAGAAACATCTGCAGACTTCTCAGCTTCATCAGATTCACTAGAGGAATCTCCCCAGACTTTTAAGACTTGCTTCACTGCATAATTATCTGCAACCTTTCTTCTTAATTTTAAGGGGAACCGGTCACTGTTCTTTCCTTTGTCACCTCCAGTCTTAAGATATTATTGATAATCTATTTTTTGGATTGGATAATCCATAATGAAATGCTCAGGACTTCCACATCCTCTATTTTTATGGTACTTTCTCTTCTTTAAAATTGGCTACTTTTCTTTATATCTCTAACAATCCTTTTGTCCAAATAGTCAACATCAGTGTCTTCTTCCGTCGAAACAGATTTTGAAGCCTTTAATGCTAGAGATTTTTCTCTCTTATCTTATTTCATCTTTTTCCCTTGTTGCTTCTTGAGTTTGTAAGTCTTCAGATTACTAACAAGTTTATCTATTGTGAGAGTTTTAAAGTTTCTTTCCTCAGTGATAGCATCCATTTTTATTTCCTAGGATTTAGGAAGTATGCCTAGAAATTTTATCACTTGTTTATACAAAGGAATAACTTCTCCTAAGCAGTGCAACTCATTGGTGATTAAAGTGAATCTATTATGCATCTCTTGGATAGTTTCTCCTTCTTTCATGGTAAAGGTTTCATACTGAGTAGTCAGCATATCAACTTTTGAATCCTTCATATCAGTTTCCTTCACGAGCAGTCCTTAAGCAATCCTAGATTTCCATAGCATTTTCACAAGAAGATATTTTGTTATAATCATCAGATCCTATACTACAGACAAGAAATTTCTTTGCCTTGTAATTCTTCTCAACTTTCTTTCAGTATTTATCATCAAACTCTCTCCTAGTTTTGACAACCATCCTTGTTATGTCTCATTCTTTACCTTTCTAACAGGCATATCAGGACCATCAAGTATTACATCTATCAGCTCACTATCCTTAACTACAATGATATTATGCATCCTAATTTTCCATCACCTGTAGTATTGCCTATTAAAGTGAGATAGTCTAAAGGTAGATTGCCCTTCTTCCAAATTATGTGGAGAAGTAATAATCAATAAATCACTTGAGGTATGAACCTTTTAGAGTGAACTTGATCTGATGCCAATTGTTGAAACAAGGGAGGTTGCACCACACTAAGAGATACCAAATCCCTTAAAGTCAAACACAAGCAATAAAAGAGTAAAGCAGTAAAGACACAAAAACTTTGCTAGAAATTAAAGCATATAAAGATTTAACGTGGATACCTCCTTGGTCAAGGGATAAAAAAACACAGGTTTCCCTCAAAAGATCTCAACAATCCACTGTAATCAAACTATTGATTACAGCCTCCATTGGAACCTAAATCTAGGCTCCACTAGTTTGTAACAACTCTATTACAAACTCTCCTTGACAACTATGTCAAGATCTTACCTCAATATTGATTAACTCTAACCAATATCAAACTTAGATAACTCTACCTTAAGAACTCAACAAACACAAGAAAAGCATTACTCTTATAATACAAGTAATTAAACTATAGACCAAGACTTAACTCAAGAACAAACATTTTCTCAATATATAAAAACTTGGATCTTAAGCAATATTTGAGTTTTCACCGATTTTCTCTTTGAATAATCAAATCGCAAAAATTGTTAAATTGAGGAGCATTCTATTATATTTATAGCTGGATAATGATTAGGGAACAATTTTTATTGGTTCAGGTGTCCTGACTGGTACACAGCTCACCTACGCAGTTTGTTACACTAACAGACAAAACTGCGAAGGTTAGTGATAGTTGTTTGTTTTCATAAAGTACTAAGGACCTGGTCCTTTGTTGTCATCTAATCACCATCAAAATAAGATATATAAATATGCCTATGTGTACATTTATCGACTCAAATCCGATAGCCCTATGTATGGTAATTATATGTTTATATATATGCTCATGTGTAGCAGGGTATAATATTGATAATAATTGTATAAAGTGGTATAGTTGTTGTTTAATGTTGAAAAGATGATTAGTGGTGAATATTTATTAAGTGGTCAATAATGACTTATGGATAGTCGAACCTTACCAATAATAAGGACTAGGGGTATTGACGACCAGTAGTAATAATGATTAAGCTATAATAATGTTTAGCATAAATGAAGATTTTTGGCAATGATAATTAGTTGATAATAATGATTTTGTCTATACTGATGAGTTTTTCATAAACGAGGAGAGTGTAATAAAAGTTGTTAGTTGGTAAAATGAATAGTGAATAATTAGGGATTAGCAATTATTAGATAAATGGTGATTAGAGGGCTCTACAAATAAATATTGGCTAATTGATAAATATAGTCTAGTAATAAATCTTGGCTAGAAGATAGATATTGACTAGTTGGTGAATAATGACTACTTTTTGACCCACGAATAGTATTTATATGGTAAACAGTTTATATATAACAATTAGCAGTTATATGATGACTAATAAGTAATTGGATTTGTTAATAAGCATTGTCTAGCATATAAAGAGCTATTATTATGTATCGAGGATATTGTTGTCTAATTGATGGTATTGTTATGGTTATCCATATATTGTCATATGTTGTTCAATAATGAATATTGATGATAATTGAGGAATGTTGGTAAACTTTTGATTAATGATAATTGTGGAATATTGATAAATGATCGATTAATGGTAAGTATGGAATGATGGTTGAATAATGATGGAGTTTGGAGATACTATTGATTATATTTCTTTACTTTTCTTTTAGATTTGCTCTCCAGTGTTTTGGGACAATGTGATGAGTAATTTACTTTACACACCAGTTGGCATATGAGAGCCAACTTTGTACTTGTGATTACTTATGATGATGCTTTATGATACATTATTATTTTTAATTTTCTAATTTTTATGTATAGGGATATTGGCATTCATTAATGCCTTATGTTATATTGTTATTCCAATATTTATTACTTGTTATGTATAGCGATATTGGCATGTATTGATGTCTTATGTTATATTGTTATTCTAATTTGATTACTTATTATATACAGTTATGATGGAGATGATTAAGGTTCAATTTTGTACCTTGACTTGGTTAAGATTATCTTGTATTTTATTATTCTTATATCATGATTTATCTTAGTAGGACAATGATGCCTACTGAGTACCCATTATTTTGGTACTCATATAATATTTCTATACCTTTTTGGTGCAAATGCGAGTACTAGCTATCATTATTGATCGTTGTTCGTATGGTAGTTGATTTTTGGAGATAGGGTGAGCTCTTAGAGTTTGAGTTGCCCAATTCCTTCTATCTTTTGTATTTTGTCTTTAGTATTTGAGATTGTTGTATTGTCTATTCCAGACATTGAATTGTATTAATACTATTAGATGCTCTTGTATTGGCTCTACTAGGATTTGGGATTGGTATCATGTCTAACTATTTGTCTATTTAGAATACTTTGTTTATTTACAACTTGTGTTCATTGAATTTGTCCTATGTTTGGCATTCCTTATCGAATTAAACCATTGCATTAGCTCTGGGTTATGGTATCGGCTTACCTATTAGCGGGATTTGTTAGGTAAAATTATGACTCATAAATTAGGTTATGACAAATAAGTATCAGAGCTAGGTTTCACTGGTATTGTTGATATAAGAGCAAGTGTCTAGTAGAGTCTTACAGATCAAAACATTAACTTATGTTTTCTATCTTATGGAGGCCATAGGGTAATTGTAATACCCCAGGAAATTTTTTGTCGAAATTTTGTGCGTAAACGTGTTGGGTTCTATCTTCTAAAATGAATTATAAATTTTCCATATGGAATGTCTTAGATTATGACCCACCATTGCGTAGATTATCAAATAAGTGTTCCAACAATATGTGGATCATCCAAAATGGACACCCGAGCGACGAGTTATGATCATTTCAATTAAACCGTGAAGAGTAGTGAACACTAAAACGTGCAAGAAAAAGTACTGAGGCCTGGCGTATTTTTGCTCCAACTTTAAATGATCATAACTCCTTGTACATAATGATCTAGTTGATCTGATATATATCAATGGAAAGCCCTGTGATTCCTCTTTCCAATGAAATTAGTTTCATCCAATTTATCTATCGGAGAAAAAAATTATGGTCGATCTACTTCAGCCTACCAAAAGTGATTTTTTGGGTCAACTTCAAATGATCATAATTCCTCGTACACAATGATCTGGGTGAGATACTATATATCAACTGAAAGATATGAGAGTCGTCTTTCTAATGAAATTGGTTTTATCCAATTTGGATATCGAAATAAAATTTTTTGGTTGATCTACTTTAGACTAATGAAATAGTCCACCAAAGGACATATTTGAGAATTATTTGATTTTTAGGGGCGTTTTGGTCATTCCCCCTCATCCAAAATCTGTCCAAACCCTATATTAAAGCCTATTAGAAGCATTATATGTTATATTTCATCAAATTCTCTCAAAAAGAAAACCCTAAGGTCCTACATCCAACTTCAAGAACCTCCAAAGTTCACCATTAATTCTGTAAATTTATTCAAGATTCCAAGTTCCTAGTTTAAGAACTTCAAGAACCTCCAAAGTTCACCATTAATTCTACAAATTTATTCAAGATTCCAAGTTCCTAGTTCAAGAACTCCAAGAACCATCATTCAAAGGCACGATTAACATCTCAAAAATGAGTATCAATCTAAAGTTCATCATTCAAGGTATGTGGGGTTTTTCAAAAAGAACTCTCTTTCGTTCTTGTGCCCAAAAGTAATTTTCTTTACAAAGGCATGATTTTTATTTTATTTTTATGAATTTGAAACATGAACCCATATCTTATGATGATTATTATGAAATCTTGATGTTTATGATTTTGAAAGATGAATTTACATATGTGGTGATATAAAGCATGAATCTTGAACGATATTTTTCATGATTTTGATATTTGGGTCATGAATCCCCATTGGAAATTGTATTTTTTTAGAAAGTGTGTGTTATAAGCACATTCATGTTGAATATTTGAGATATTTTGAATTATTTGACCTTTTGGTCTTAATGGAGTTGTTTTGAACTCGAGTGTGAAAGAAATCAACAACGTGGTTGATTTTGATAGATGGGAAGCATAATGGATCCCGATGTATATTTATACATTACTGAAATTATTTTTTTGTGGATTGTCTTTGAAATTATCTGAGCTAAGTCCGGGAGAAATCTTTAGCATCGAGTGGGAGGTATAAAGCGACCTTACTTCCCTAGATCTACGTGCCCTCGTAGGAGTAAGCCTGAGGCTGATTTATATAGTGATCACTAGTTTGTGTGGATTTGATATCTATAGTCCTACTCCGATGGCAAGGATAGGATGGCTCTCCCCAACGTGGTTTGTACGTTTGACTCCAGGTAGCTCACATTGTTTATGTCGGTTATAGGATCTCCCAGTGTATGTATGTTTCCTTTTGTCTATGGTGAATGGTGAAGTGATTTGAAAGTGAAATTGTGAAAGTTATTCTTTTAAAAGATTTAAATGATATTTACATTATGATAATTGATATTCTTGATGAACTGAAAGTGATTGACAAATTATTTGATGACTCACATGTGTTATTGTACTTATTTCATCCTTTCATGATTATGATGATTTTCTTCGGGCTATGTGAGTATTTCATATATCCTGCATATTTCTTATAAATATTTATGATGATGATGTTTATAAAACTGCATACACCCCCATATACTTGGTTCCTTTCCATGGTACTAACCCACATTTTTGGATGTGGTCTGTATTTTCTCAGAATATAGGTTCAGGTGCTCAGTTCCAAGTTCAACAGTGCTTCTTCGAGCACGCTATTCTACATTCTCTGTCTTGGTGAGTCCTCATGTTCCGAGGACGTGATGTCTGATGTTTGTTTCACGGAATTATTTACATTTGATAACTGAGTATGAGTTAGTTGGGGCATGTCTCAATGCATCGCTGGTTTTATTGATTTTCTTAGAGGCTTGTCAAACTAGTATAGATGTTGGGAGTTGACTAATAAGTAGTATTTTGTTATCTTTCTGAAGTTCTTTTATTCTTGGATGATGATTACTCTGTTGATATTTGAGGGTTATTTATGGAAACCCTGTTGATTTGTGTTGAACTGAAGAAAAATGGCTCAAAGGGTTAGCTTGGGGTTACTCGTAGCCTTAAGCATCGTGTTATGCTCCGGGACCCATTTTTCGGGGCATTATAAACTTAGTATAAGAGCCTAAGGTTTTAAGGTGTCCTAGGGAGTCTGACAAGCCGCATTAAGTAGAGTCTTGATCTTCGGTGTGTAGCGCTCCACATCTATGAGCAAGAGGCTTCAAGACATTTTTGGAAAAAGTGTGATTGTTTCTTTCAAAAGTCTATCATTCTTAAAGTGTGTCTCTCTGCTATTGATTCATGCTCTCCTCTTTCAGAAATATGCCTCTACGTCGAAAGAGAAAAAATAATGATGGTTAGCAACTCAACCCATTGACCTATTGATCTTCATAGAGTCTTGTTGGCTGATCTGATTAAGTTAGACATGGTAGATTTTGATGTGATTCTGGGTATGGACTGGCTGTATTCTTATTATGCCTCTATTGATTGTCGAACCCGAGTGGTCAAGTTTCAATTTCTAGTGCATCCGTGTTTGAGTGGTTTGGGAATTCTGTGTCACCCAAGAGTTATTTTATCTCTTACCTCAAAGCTAGAAAGCTTATTTCCAAGGGGTGTATTTACCATTTGGTTAGAGTCAAAGACACTAAGTCTGAGACTCCAACTCTCCAGTTTGTTAACATCGTCAATGAGTTTTCTGATGTCTTTTCGGATGATCTCCTAGTGATACCTCCTAATAGAGAGATAGAGTTTGGGATTGATCTTCTTCCCGATACTCAGCCCATTTATATTCCTCCTTACCATATGGCCCCTGTAGAACTTAAGGAGTTGAAAGAGCAACTCAAAGATATACTAGACAAGGGTTTCATAAGACCTCATGTTTCTCCTTGGGGTGCTCCTGTGTTGTTCGTAAGAAAGAAAGATGGCTCTTTGCGTATGTGCATTGATTACCGCCAATTGAATAAAGTCACCATAAAAAATAAGTACCCCCTTCTGAGAATAGATGATTTGTTTGACCAATTACAAGGTGCAAGTTATTTCTCAAAGATAGACCTTCGTTCTAGCTATCATCAACTCAAATTTAGGGAATGTGACATCCTAAAAACCACTTTCCAAACTCGTTATGTCCATTTTGAGTTTCTTGTTAGGTCTTTCGGGTTAACTAATTCCCCAACAGCTTTCATGGACCTCATGAATTGAGTGTTCAGATCATATCTAGATATGTTTTTCATAGTGTTCATCGATGATATACTGGTGTACTCCCGTAGTAAGGATGAATATTTTGATTATCTCCGAACTATCTTGCAAACCCTTAGAGATCACAAGTTGTTTATCAAGTTCAGTAAGTGTGAGTTTTGGCTAAGGTCAGTTGCTTTTCTAGGTCATATCATTTCTTTCGAGGGTATTAGCGTTGATCCCTAAAAGACCAAAGCTATTAGAAATTAGCCTAGACCTATTTCTCCAACTGATATCCGAAGTTTCTTAGGTTTAGCAGGCTTTTACCGTCGTTTTGTTGAGGGTTTCTCCTCTATAGCGTCTCCTATGACTCGGTTGACCCAAAAGAAAGTGAAGTTCTTGTGGTCCGAATCTTGTAAGAAGAGTTTTTCGGAGTTGAAGACTCGTCTTACTTCAGCCCCTATTTTGACTTTTCTTGATGGTGTTGATGGTTTTGTGGTGTACTGTGATGCTTTGAGAGTTGGGTTGGGTTGCGTATTGATGCAAAAGGGTAAGGTGATAGCTTATACTTCTAGAAAGTTGAAACCCCATGAGAAAAATTAAACCACCCATGACCTTGAGTTGGCTGCTATTGTGTTTGCTTTGAAAATATGGAGACACTATTAGTATGGTGTCCATGTTAATGTTTTCCCTGATCATAAGAGTCTGCAGTATGTGTTTACCCAGAGAGAATTGACTTTTAGGCAAATATGATGGTTAGAATTGTTAAAGGACTATGATATGAGTGTGTTGTACCATCCGTGCAAGGCCAATATTGTGGCGGATGCCCTAAGTAGAGTGTCCATGGGTAGTGTTTCGCATATGGTAGAAGGTAAGAAAGAGTTGGCTCAGGATGTACATCGTTTGGCTAGATTGGGGGTTAGGTTGTTTGACTCTGCTGAAGGTAGTACAGGAGTTCAGAGTAGTTCCGAATCCTCCTTGGTTTCGGAAGTGAAGGAAAAGCAATACTTAGATGCTAGTTTGGTCAGACTGAAGGAGTCAGTTAAGGACCAAAAAGTAGAGGTTTTCTCCCAAGGGAAAGATGGTGTGTTGAGATTGCAGGGTAGGTTGTGTGTCCCGAATGTTGATAATCTGAGACAGAGGATTATGGCTTAAGCGCACGGGACGTGATATTCTATTCATCCTGGTGCTACCAAGATGCATCGAGACTTGCAGGAAAGCTATTGGTGGAGTGACATGAAAAAAGATATAGCAGCGGTTGTAGCTAAGTGTGCAATATGCCAACAGGTTAAGGTTGAACACCAAAGACCTGGTGGTATGATGCAAGAGTTTAGTATTCCCACCTGGAAGTGGGAAGATATAAATATGGACTTCGTGATTGGTTTACCTCCTTCCCGATGCCATCATGATTCCATTTGGGTTGTGGTTGATAGGTTGACTAAGTTTGCTCATTTCTTGCCTGTTCATACTTCATATACTGTTGAGGATTATGCTAGATTGTATATTCGAGAGCTAGTCAGACTGCATGGAGTTCCCTTGTCTATCATTTCAGATAGGGGTACTCAGTTCACTTCCCAATTTTGGAAATCTTTTCAGAAGGGTCTTGGTACCCAAGTGCTTTTGCATTCTGCTTTTCATCCACAGACCGATGGTTAGGCTGAGTGGACCATCCAGACCAGAGGATATGTTTAGAGCTTGTGCACTTGACTTTAAGGGAAGTTGGGATGATCACTTACCGTTGATATAGTTTACTTACAATAATAGTTTCCACTCTAGTATTGGTATGGCTCCGTTTGAAGCCTTATATGGGAGAAAGTGTAGATCACCCATAGGTTGGTTCGAGGTGGGTGAAGTGCCTATGAGTCGTCCTGATTTGGTATTTGAGGCTATGGAAAAAGTTAAGTTGATTAGGGAAAGGTTGAAAACTACGCCGAGTCATCAGAAGTCATATGCGGATGTTAGAAAGAGAGAACTTGAGTTTGAAGTTTGTGACCTAGTGTATCTGAAAATTTCACCCATGAGGGGGGTGAAGAGATTCGGAAAGAAGAGGAAGCTTAATCCCCATTATGTTGGTCCTTACAAAATTCTTAGCCATGTTGGTAAGGTAGCTTATGAAGTCGAGTTGCCTTCCGAGTTGTCCTTTGTTCATCGAATATTCCATGTCTCTATGCTTAGAAAGTATATTAGCGATGCTGTGGTAGTGGATTCCTCTGTAAGTGCTGACATTCAAGAAAATCTTTCTTTTGATGAGATTCCTGTTGAGATTCTTGATTTCAGTGTCCGAAGACTAAGGAACAAAGAGGTTCCCTGGGTCAAGGTGTTATGGCGAAACCAATCTGTTGAGGGTGCAACTTGGGAAGCTGAGGCGAATATGCGATCCAAGTACCCGCACCTATTTTCCGCGAACTTTGATCAAGCCAAAGGTACCGTTCTTTCCTAAATCATGCACTTTTGATAAAAGTTGCAGCAGTTCAGCTGTCATTTATTATGTGTTTGGCTGTAGTTTCTTGAATTTATGCATTCGGAGTGAGAAACGATGTGGTGATGAGTATAACGAATGGTTTCATATGTATGCTCTATTCCCTATCTAATCTTGGCATGTCTAGCATCATTCGAGGACAAATGTTTCCAGGGGGGGGATGATGTAATACCCCAGGAAATTTTTTGTTGAAATTTTGTGCGTAAATATGTTGGGTTCTATATTTTAAAATGAATTATAAATTTTCTGTGTGGAATGTCTTAGATTATGACCCACCATTACGTAGAGTATCGAATAAGATTTCCAACGATATATGGATCATCCAAAACGGACACCCGAGCGACGAGTTATGAACATTCCGATCGAACTGTGAATAGTAGTGAACAGTAAAATGTGCAGGAAAAAGTATTGAGGCCTGGCGTATTTTTGCTCCAATTTTAAACGATCATAACTCCCTGTACATAATTATCTGGGTGATCTACTATATATCAATGGAAACCTCTGCGAGTCCTCTTTCCAATGAAATTGGTTTCATCCAATTTGTCTAATGAAGAAAAAAATTATGGTCGATCTACTTCAGCCTATCAAAAGTGAATTTTTGGGTCAACTTCAAACGATCATAACTCCTCGTACACAATGATCTGGGTGAGATACTATATATCAATAGAAAGATATCATAGTCCTTTTTCTAATGAAAATGCTTTTATCCAATTTAGATATTAGAGTAAAATGTTATGGTTGATCTACTTCAGACTATTAAAACAGTTCACCAAAGGACAGATTCGAGAATTATTTGATTTTTAGGGACGTTTTGGTCATCCCCCCTCACCCAAAATCCATCCAAACCCTATATTAAAGCATATTAGAAGCATTATCTGTTATATTTCATCAAATTGCCCAAAAAAAAAAAACCTCCAAAGTTCACCATTAATTCTGCAAATTTATTCAAGATTCCAAGTTCCTAGTTCAAGAACTTCAAGAACCTCCAAAGTTCACCGTTAATTTTGCAAATTTATTCAAGATTCCAAGTTCCTAGTTGAAGACCTCCAAGAACCATCATTCAAAGGCAAGATTAACATCTCAAAAATGAGTATCGATCTAATGTTCATCATTCAAGGTATGTGGGGTTTTAAACAAGAACTCTCTTTCGTTCTTGTGCCCAAAAGTAATTTTCTTTATAAATGCATGATTTTTATTTGATTTTTATGAATTTGAAACATGAACCCATAGCTTATGATGATTATTATGAAATCTTGATGTTTATGATTTTGAAAGATGAATTTACATATGTGGTGATATAAATCATGAATCTTGAATGATATTTATCATGATTTTGATATTTGGGTCATGAATCACCTTTGGAAATTGTGCTTTTTTAGAAAGTGTGTGTTATAAGCACGTTGATATTAAATATTTGAGATATTTTGAATGATTTGACCTTTTGGTCTTAATAGAGTTGTGTTGAACTCGAGTGTGAAAGAAATCAACAACGTGGTTGATTTTGATAGATGGGAAGCATGATGGCTACCGATGTATATTTATATATTACTGAAATTGTTTTATTGTAGATTGTCTTTGAAATTATCTGAGCTAAGTCTGGGAGAAATCTTTAGCACCGAGTGGGAGGCTGAGGCTAATTGTATGGATTTGATATCAATAGTCCTACTCTAATAGGAAGGATAGGATGACTCTCCCCAATGTGGGTTGTACGTTGGACTCTATGTAGCTCACATTGTTTATGTCAGTTATAGGATCTCCCAGTATGTGTGTGTTTTCTTGTGTCTATGGTGAATAGGAAGTGATTTGAAAGTGGAATTGTGAAAGTTATTCTTTTGAAAGATTTAAATGATATTTACATTATGAGAATTGATATTCTTGATGAACTGAAAGTGATTGACAAATTATATGATGACTCACATGTGTTATTATTCTTATTTCATCCTCTCATGATTATGATGATTTTCTTCGGGCTATGTGAGTCTTTCATACATCCTGCATATTTCTTATAAATATTTATGATGATGATGTTTATAAAACTGCATACACCCCCATATACTCAATTTCTTTCCATGGTACTAACCCATATTTTCGGATGTGGGCTGTATTTTCTCAAAATGTAGGTTCAAGTGCTCAGTTCCAGGTTCAATAGTGATTCTTCGGGCACGCTGTCTATATCCTCTGTCATGGTTAGTCCTCATGTTTCGAGGACATGATATCTGATATTGGTTTCACGGAATTGTTTACATTTAATAACTGAGTATGAGTTAGTTAGGGCATGTCTCAATGGCTCGCTGGTTTTATTGATTTTCTTAGAGGCTTGTCAGACTAGTATAGATGTTGGGAGTTGACTAATAAGTTGTATTTTGTTATCTTTTGAAAATTCTTTTATTCTTGGATGATGATTACTCTGTTGATATTTAATGGTTATTTATGGAAACCCCATTGATTTGTGTTAAACTAAATGAAAATGGCTCAAAGGGTTAGCTTGGGGTTACTCGTAGCCTTAAGCACCGTGTGATGCTCTAGGACCCATTTTCCGAGGAATTACAGTAATCTAAGGAGTTCTTCACTTTTTTCAATCATATTGTGCTAACAGTCTGAGTTGGTTGGTAAAGTATTCCTATGACTTTATTCTTTTATAGATAGCCAAGACACGTGCTATTGCTCACAAGATAAGGGTCCTACGATCGAGTCTTGGGATCCTTCTCATGTTCGTTGATAACCTAGAGGTCGTTGATAGTCTTGTGATGTCTCCTGGCTATAGGCTAGGATAAGCCACCTTACCCAGACCTTATTCTTGCACCTAATCTAGATATTCTTCCACCACAGCCAGCGGTAAACCAGGCACCATCCCAGGCTCCACCAAGGATTATTTCTTCATTGATGCTTAGGATACATTGGTTCAGTTATTGGGTATAATTAGTGGTGTAGCATCTGATGGTACATAGTCTACCACTAAAGTGGTACTGAGTCAGGGGCATAGCTAGTAGTAGAGGATCCTAAAGTTAAGGTTCCTCCTACACCAACATTCGCTTAGTTGGTAGTTGCTCAGCTAGTGTTCGTTCAACCTGCTATGTCTTTTGATAAATAGAAGATATTAGGAAGATTATTGAGATTAGCTTTGCCAAGATTTTTTGGTGCTATTAGAGAGAATGCATATGAGTTCCCGATTGCTTGTGGGGATAGGCTTTGTGGTTTGGACCTTGTTGAGACTCGTGTGTGTATTAAACCATAGTTCAATTAGTTTATCTGCTCATCATTGGTGGAGAGGTTATATGGATTCTAGACCAGTTGGATCTACTTCTTTATCATAGATTCAGTTCTCCGTGATGTATACACACAGCCTTAGAGAAGTATATGTAGATCACGGAGAAGTATATGCCTCGTAGCCTTAGAGATTATTTGAGAGATTAGTTCTCTAGATTAAAGTAAGGATCCATGACAGTTGCAGAGTATGAGGCTCATTTTCATGAGTTGGTTAGGCATGCGACTTCTATTCTTAATACTAAGTATGAGAGTTTGCTTCTTTATTAGAGTGTTATGGTTTTCTATTCATATGTCTACTCAAAGTTTGGTAACTGTGGGTAGGTCTTTGTTGAGGTTTTAGATCATTCTAAGGTAATGCAGGAGATGCACCATAAAGGTTGTAAAGGCCATGATAAGAGGCCTAGGTTCCAAGACAGGTTCAGTAGGAGCCGTCGCAATTCTCGACCCAGAGATCATAGTACTCAGAGTAGGTATCCTCTACATCCATCCTATCAGCCTTAGAGTTAGACGAGTCAACCTATTCAGGTAGCTTATTAAATTACTAATGGAGGTCAGTCATATGCATAGATCTCCTAAGTAAGGGTAGTGGTCAATCTGTAAGAGGTTTATTCCCTGGTCAGTCTTGATGTGGTGGTTATTTTAGTTTAGCTAGATCTGTTGGTTCTGGTTCTACACCTATTTCTTATTTTACTTGTGGACTCCCTGGTCACTATTCACATGATTGCCCAAGTCGTGGGGCAATGTTTAATTTATCTCAGAGTGTTCCTTCTATTAGAGTAGTTCACCCCTCAGTTAGAGGTAATTCTCATAGTTGTAAGGGTGGTTTCTAGAATACTTGGTAATGTTCTTAAGAAGGCAAGATAGGAGGTCGATCAGGTGTCTGGCTAGGTGGCAGGTGTGGTTTATTGTATGTAGTACCTGCTAGATTCAAGGCTCAGACTTTGGATGTTGTAGTTATAAGTACGATTTAAGTGTGCCGCCAGTCAACCCTTGCTTTATTTGATTTGGGATCCATCTACTCTTATAGATCTACTTATAATGAACCTCGATTGTAGTTGTCCATTAAGTTTTTATATGTGCCACTATGTATATCTACTCCTGTGGATGATTCTTTAGTAGTGAATTGAGTGTTCCAATCTACTATCAGTGATGTTAATACTTATGATAATCTTATTATTCTGGATATGGTGGATATGATTCTTGGCATGGACTATTATCCCACTATTACGTGGTCATGGATTTTTTTTCCAAGACCATTACCTTAGTCATGCCTAGTGTGCCCCCAATTGTGGGGTAGTGAGTTGTTAGCCATGAGCAGATGGGGATTATTCCTTATATGTGTGCTAGTAGAATTATATCTTGGGGTTGCTAGTCTTATCTCACTTATGTTTGTGATGCTAGTATAAAGAGGCCATAGCTTTACTCTGTTCTTGTTATTTGTGAGTTTCCTGATGTGTTCCCTTTCGACCTGCCTGGTATTCCCCCTATCCATGAGATTTATTTTTTCATTGGTCTCGAGTTTGGCACCCGATCTATTTCTATGGCACCTTACTATAAGGCTCCTGCTGAGCTTAAGAAGTTAAATTCTCAGCTTTAGGATCTCATTGGTAAGGATTTTAGTAGACTAAGTGTGTCCCCATGGGGATCTCCTATATTGTTTGTGAAGAATAAGGATGGTTCCATAAGTATGTGCATTGATTATAGGTTGCTTAATAAGGTGACGGTGAATTACCATTATCCTATGCCTCGTATTGATGATTTTCTTAACTAGCTTTAGGGTGTCGCCGTGTTTTCTAAGATTGATTTGAGGTCTGGTTACCATCATTAAGGATTCGGGTTAAAGATGTCGTGAAGATAGATTTTAAGACCCGTTATGGTCATTATGAGGTCTTAGTGATGCCTTTTGGGTTGAATAATGCCCCAACAATATTTATGGATTTGATAAACCGAGTTTTCAGGCCTTATTTAGACTCTTTAATGATAATGTTCATTGAAAATCTTGTATATTTGAGGTATGGTGAGGAGCATGACCACTATTTAAGGATCATGATCCAGACCCTGGGAGATCATTTGTTTTTTGCCAAGTTCTCTAAGTGTGAGCTTTGGCTTGATTCAGTAACATTCCTTGGATATATGATGTCTAAAGAAAGTATTATGGTAGACCCAACCAATGTTGATGTAATTCATGATTCGTCTAGACCCACATCTCTGACTGAGGTTTCGTAGCTTTATTGGTTTGGATAGTTATTATAGACGCTTCATTGAGTGTTTTGCTACTATTTCAGCCCCTATGACCAGATTGACTCAGAAGGAAGTTCCTTTCTGATAGTATGAGGAGTGTGATTTAAGCTTTGGAAAGCTCACGGACTTTCTTATTTTAACTCCTGTGCTAGCTCTTTCTATTGAGGGTGAGGGATTCATCGTGTTTCGTAATGATTCTAGCATTGGTCTAGGTTGTGTAATAATCCAGCTGAGTTATGTTATTATTTATGCTTCTAGGCAGCTTAAGGTGCACGAGTGCAAGTACCCCACTCATGATTTAGAATTGGTGGCAGTAGTTTTTGTTCATAAGATTTGGAGGCATTATCTATATAGTGTGCATTGTGAGATTTTCACTGATCATCGCAGCCTTTGGCATCTTATGATCCAAAAATAGCTTAATACTCGCCAATGTAGATAGATGGAGTTCCTCAAGGACTATGATATTTCATCTTGTATCATTCGGGCAAGGTTAATGTAGTTACAGATGCCTTGAGTAGCATGGTAGTAAGTATGGGTAATTTGGCTTGTATTTTGGTTTCTTAGAGGCCGTTGGCATGTGACATTCATTCCTTGGCTAACCTAATGGTTTTTTTGATATTTGAGATCGTAGGAGGATTTTGGTTGGTATGAGGGAGAGGTCCTCACTATTTGAGAAAATTCATCATCATCAGTATGATGATAGCAAGCTTTGCTTCCTTCGTGATCAAGTGTTGAGTGGTGAGTTCGAGAGGCACACCATTGCTTCTGAGGGTATTTTGAGATTTACTGTTTGTATTTGTCTGCCTCAGCTTGATGACTTAATTCATTTTATTTTGCATGAGTCTCATAACTCTAGCTATTTTATTCACCCTGGTATAGCCAAGATGTATAGAGATTTGAGGTAGCACTAATGGAGAAGTGGTATAAAGAGAGATGTGGTTGACTTTTTATCTTGTTGCCTTTGTTGTCAGTGGGTAAGGGCAAAGTATCAGCAACTAGGTGGTTTGACTCAAAGGTTACCCTTTCACGAGTGGAAATGGGAATGGATTACTATGGATTTTTTCAATGGGTTGACTCATTTTTCCTATGGTTCCAATGGTATTTGGGTCATCATAGACCATTTGACTAAGTTAGCATATTTTATTCTAATTTATATTTCATTCAGTGTTGAGAGATTGGCCCATATCTATTTCGGTAGTCTATTTGCATGGGGTGCCCATTTCTATCTTTTTGGATCGTTGTTCTGTGTTCACTTTGAGTTTTTGTGGAGCATTTCAAGAGGAGTTGGCACTAAGGTCGATCTCAATAGAGTATTTCATCCTCATACTGATAGTTAGTCAGAGAAAACTATTCATGTGCTTGAGGATACGCTCCGAGCTTATGTTATGGATTTTGGGGGCCAGTGGGGCCAGCACTTAGCCTTAGTAGAGTTTGCTTATAATAACAGTTATAATTCTAGTATTGAGATGGCACCGTTTAAGGCATTATATGGTAGGAGATGTTGTTCTCCGATTGGATTATTTGAGACTTTTGAGGTTAGGCCCCATGGCATAAATATGCTTCAAGATGTTTTGGATAGAATCAAGGTGATTCAGTATAGGTTGAGAGCGGCTCAGATTACGCAGAAGGCCTATACAGATTATAGGCATCGTGCCTTGAGATTTTGTGTTGGTGATTGTGTATTTCTATGTGTGTCACCCATGAAGGGAGTGATGAGGTTTTGGTCGAAGGGTAAGCTTTGTCTGAGATATGGTGGACCTTTCGAGATTCTTCACTCAGTTGGTGAGGTTGCTTATGATTTAGGTTTGCCTCTAGATTTTTCTATTTTTCATCCAGTTTTCCATGTAACAATATTGCGATGATATATTCTTGATCCTTCTCATGTGCTTAGATGGGACTCAATCCAGTTTGATGAGCGTTTGACCTTTATGTTTAGTTACCACCATTAAACTCTTTTGGTTACGAATTGCATCAATTTAATCTCAATAGTAAAACTTGAATTGGATAGTTGTTAACATAGGTCCCTGTGGGATCGATATTCTACTTTATTTAAGGCCATTGTATTACTTGGTGAGACCACGTACACTTGCGTGTGTGCTTGGGCGCAACAAGTTTTTGGTGCATTTGTTGGGGACTTGTAATTAGGCAACTATCTTATTTTAGTTAGCTATATTGAGTTGTACATAGTTTATTAGTTTTTTTCTTTTTATTTCCTTTTACTTTCTGTTATCACACTTATTGGCATGGCAGCCTGGGATAGATGGTTTTCAAGGGATGATGATTCTTGTTGTTTTTGTGAAGAAACCCACTAAGAGGCTTTTTGTCCATATTTTGATGGAAGCGTTTGGAGGGAACCTGCTTGTTTCTGACCTGTGGAGCAGACCACAAGTTGGTGTGTGGTTTGTGTAAATATGTATCACTCTACAGGTATATGTGGTGCTAATCCTGATTCAGTCATGCTTGTGGGCAATGCTCAAAAGACAACTAAGGAGGTAGATGTAGAGTTGACTCCCCAACCGGTTGCAGACAAAGTTGTTGAATATTCAAGGAAGCCTGAGTACTTGAAAGATAAAGTTGTTGAACAGTTTAAGGAGATACCACCACCACCTTGTCCACAAATGCTAAGAAAAGAAAAATATAAGGAGGAGACTAGCCAATTTATGGAACAGACACAAGAATTTCAGCCATTCAACTATTATCTTTCTTTTGAGACTGAAATTGAGAATGTGAATAAAAGTGAAAATTTTGAAGTGGGATTGGTTGGGCCTCACTAAAAGAACATTTTTACATTATGTTTAGATGGTGTCTTGTCTGTGGAATCATCAAAAATAGTGGGAGACTGTGAAGATGAGGAACAAGAATCCTATATTCTTGATTTTGGAATAGTTAAGCAATATAAAACACACCTCACTTCAAGGCCGAGTAGTTTACCATGCATCATCCATTACTCAGTCCCTTAATCTTTGTACCACCACCCTATCAGCGAAGAAAAAAGATAGATGTGAAGCTGGGGCTAAAATTTATATCCTCAAGGAGGAGGAAAAAGTTGATTGGGTCATACCGCGACACTAAATCAGGCGCTTCTTTGGAGGCAACCTAATAATGCTCAACTCACTCCCATTATTAAGGGGTGAGGTGTTCATTATCAAACAACCCAAATAGAGTTGGCGTCGAATCCAGAAGGAGCGAATTATAGGCTTCAAATCTTATGGGTATCCTAGTTACTACAAGTTTACCCGGAATTATAATAAATAAGACATGTAAAATAAAATGGGGGGATTTTGATTTGGAGATGGTCTATCAACTAAAAAGGCACGGATATAACACTTTTGATTTAAGATTAAGAATAGAGGAGGTCTTGGGATTATATCTACTTAGAGGTAAATTGTGTGGGTTAATGATGGTTTGGCATGAGTTTTAGTTGCTAATCAAACGATAGGCTAGGTCAAAAGTCATTGTAGTCAATCTTTCAATAAAACTACCACGATTTCACCCATTGTCTCTTTCGATCACCTAACAAGTATGCAATTCATAATCACCCAAAACCTTAATCAAGCATCCCTAATTCTAGGATGATGCTCTTGGCATGGCTTACACTCCAATCAAACTTATTTTTAAGATTGCAATTGATAGTGAGCCATAGACTTAATTGTCCACTATTACTTTGTCCCCCTATAACCCTCTTTCAAGGATGTTATGGGTTACCTCAAGTTAACCTTAGTCCCTCTTTCAAGGATGACAAAGGATTTTTAGAGTTTGGGATTTTCACCTATCAAACCCATTTGGAGATTCAGGGTTTTCATCCATCAAATTCCAACTAATAAACTTAAGAAATGGTGGAATCCATACTCAACAACTAAAAACCATGCAAACACAACAATACACACGCACAATTATACTTTAGTTCAACATAACCCCAAGACTAAATTACTTAGCTACTCATGACGAAAGTAAAAGGAGATATACCATGGGGATTACCCAAAACATCCATTCTTCACAAAATTACTAAGAAATTAAGCCTCAAAGAGTAGTTACACACTTGCCCAATTAGGGTTTTTTTATTTCAAATAAAAAATAGTTATAAGATAAGCAATACCCAAAAGAAGAAAGGGTTTTTTCTTATATATGGTATGGGATTCGTCTAAGTGCTTTTACAGATCTACCACTAGGCATATTCCCGCTGAACTGCGATCATGCAAGACTGTCTGCGACCATGGCAACATGACCGCAGTTGTGTTCCAAGACCGCATTATACTGACCACGACTGCGGATTGAGGACCATGGTTGTGGTAACTGAGGCTGATATAGTTTAGGTCTTTAGATGCACTCTTCTTTCCTTCCTTTATATTATTTTAAGCTCCATTCCATATTTTTTGATCTCTGCAACTCTATGCCTGCAATGACTGGATATTAGTGCACTTACTCATAAATATGTCTCTTTATTCATTCAAAATAAGGTAGTGTACATGAACAATAGTGAGAATAGTTAGTAAAATCACCACTTATCACAACCCAAGTCAAGGTATGTTTTATTTTTAGTATTTTAGTTTTTACTTCACTAGTTTTTAGTTTTTTTTAGTCACAAGTTGATGGGAAGTCTGAGTACCGGAAAACCTAAGTTAAGGACTATGTAAAAGACTAAGTGTGGAGTCCTCAACCCCCTTGATGTTTAAATATGCTACTAGCTAGGCCTAGAGGCCTCAGGGAGTATTTCTATCTCTATTTTTAAAGTGTACTCTGGAACTAATTTGATTTTTAAGTATGGGGTGTGGAAATTCCTATTTTTTTAGGGTAAATTTAAAATTTATTTATGTTTGTGATAAGTGAGATATTCTTTTTGGTGCTATATTTGACTACATGATGCAAGTGTTTGGTGGTAAAAAGTATGTTGATTGTCCAAATTACTACTTTTGAGACTACTAGGATCATGTTTATGACTTTTATACTTGTTGGCTTAATGTTGAATTCATGTGATGGTTTAGTTGAGGGTTTATGATGATCCTACTTGATTTAAGCATGTTCCATGTGCGTGTGAGGTATTTGTATATTCCTTGTTGCATTTGATGTTTAGAACTTGTCTGGTGTATGTGCAAAGAGAAATAAAAAGTATGGGTTTAGGAGATGATATAGGCTTTTCTTTTATAGCCATATTTTGTACCTTCTTTTACCTACCCTTGTGCATAATCCTAGTTATCCCCATTGAGATTTTAGCTTTTTCTTTGTCAACCTCATAAGTTTTTTCTTTGTCAACCTCATATGTAGCCTAATCCCCTTTTTTGATTGACCTTAATTTGATCCAAGCTCCAAAGTGCTTTAGAGTAAACATAATTATGTGAAGGAGTTGAAAATTCAAGTAGGAGAAAGGTGAAATTGAATCCCTAAAGTGATAGTTATTGGTGTGTAAAAATTATTAAGTTGAATTTGGGAGTTAGAGAAATTTATGCTAAATAAATTCCTTTTTTTAGCCTAGTTATTTTACAATAAACTTGTTTTGGCCCTGGTCCTCCTTGGACTTTGTGCACCTCTACTAAGGTAATTTCTCAAGTTGAGGGTTGCTATCATAAGGGTGTGTAATGTATAATGGGTGTGTAGAAGGTTAAAATCGAATGATGTGTACATAAAATACTCCCACCATACTATATGTGAATGAGCTTAATGAGATGGGGTAAAAAAATGTAGGTAGACAAAAGTGGTGTAAGTTAGTTTTTAGAGATTTGTCTTAATTGAAAAATGTAATATATTGAAGCACTTAGGGAAGATAGTCATTATTCTTGGCCAAAATAGTTCCTACACGTCCCTTAGACTACATTACAACCATTAAATACCTATTTGATCCTAAGCTTCATTATTCTGATATTAGTTGAGTACTACACTAAGGGCAATCTTATGGTTCATTGTGTGTAACTTGTGAATTATTTATGAGAGTGACCGAAATTTGATTCTTATGCCCAATTGGTTAAAAGTAGCATTTATGTGAGTGATTATGGGTAACTCTCTTATTGTGAGGGCACATGTTTGATAAATGTTCGGTGAATTATATGATGTCTTTGATTGAAAAAGTTGCATGAGTTTGCTAACTAGGTGAGTCAATTCGTTAGGCTAGGATGTTTTGGAGTAGTATTCTTGAACTGTTAATTGTGTACAAAACATGCTTAGTAGAGAAAGTTGAGTTCTATATAGTCATTGTAGTACTATCTTGAGTGTCTTTCTTGTAGTATAAGTATGGAGTTACCTCAGCTTACGACTCTTAGAGTAAAGAGTTGTTCGAGGATGAACAAGGTTTTAAGTGTGTAGTGATGGTCTGAGGTGGATTTATGCACTTCGGTGTTGTTATCCCGGCCTATTTAGCTGTGTTTTGAGGACTTCTTGTGTGATTAATGAGTCAATGTCGATATAAATGAGCATCTAAGTGTTCAAGTACTTTATTACAATGTTTAAGGTCTATTTCAAAATAAGTTAGTACTTAATATGATCATTTAGACTTCATATGAGAAAACTAGAGTTACTAGTTTGAGCTAGGTGTTATTCTTGTTGATCTCTATGGATTCTAGTTAGTGTAATGAGTTCCGAATGGTATTATTATGTAATTATGTGTGTAAAAACTTGTTTATAGTGTTTAAAGTGAAATTGAATTAATCCAAGAGTCAAACTTAAGTGAAAGATCAAAAGGGGCAAAACTAGTATTCTTAGCTTAAGTTTCTAGTTCGTCGCCTTGGATGTTGTGATGTTTTGAGCTCTAATTTATTGTGTTTAACAATACAGGATGATTATTGAGTTTATTATTATGATATATGAAGTATATAATATCTTAAAATCAAGTGTAAATAACACAAAAAGGCTTGGAATGGATCAACGGAAGCGCAACACACAACTTGATGTGAATTGGACAGATTGGATGTCAAGGGCGCTCCGTGGACCAAATCTAGGGCCAAATGGCAGGTTCCATACACCAGGATCTTTACTAAGTGACCCAAAACAGTTGGTATCTATGATAAGGTTGCATTTCACAGCTAGACGCGGAAAATTAACCCCGCAACGCGGCCTATTGCAAAAACACGGCAGTTTTGTCCTCCTTTAAATAGGACACTTGTACTTGATGTTAGACACCTTAGACGACTTTGAAACTTGGAGATGGGATGGAAAACACTTTAACTAGGATTTTTATTTATTTACTTTAGCTTTTTAATGGATTTTATCTCGTATTCAATTATCTTGATTATGACTATGTCCATGAGTGGCTAAAAGCCCTATTTTGGTGTTAAGGCCAAGAACATATTTACTTTTTCTTTGAATTGAGTTCTTTTGGATTTATTATCATATTTGGTTTTTTTTATCCTTTTTTTTAACTATTTTAAGGAGTATCTAACCTTAGATTACATATATTGTCGACCTTTTGATCTCGAGAGGGGAAATAGAAAGATAGAACATAGGGATAGATAGAACAAGGTTCTTATTCTTTTATAAAATAAGAAATTTGAATTAGCGACTAGGATAGGGATATATCTAGAAGACTTGTTTGGTTCACATGTAGGATGATAGCTTCATGTATCTAATAGGATTTTTACATCCCCTCTCAACGATATAGTTGTAAGTCCAAGTTAGGTAGACGATTAGAGGTCGGGAGACCATGATCATATGATAAACCCTGTGAATCAACAACCATGATAATTAATCTATAAATGATGAAGTTCAATAGCGTAGTATGATTGTTTGTAGATCCTTAACCCTGGGTTTCTATCCATTGATTGTCCAAGCACTTTACTTATATGAATTATTTACTTTATGTTTAGTAATAATCATCAAAATCTTTTGGTTATGAATTACATCAATTTAAACTTGATAGTTAAACTAGAATTGGATAGTTGTTAACATATGTCCCTGTGGGACCGATATGCAGCTTTATTTAAGGCCACTGTATTACTTGGTGATACCACGTACACTTGTGTACGTGCTTGGGTGAAATATGAAGCCACTTGGGAGATTGAGAGCAAGATATAAACTCAGTATCCTCACCTGTTCAAAACTTCAGGTATTTTCTGATCTATAACTTTCGGGGAAAAAAATTTCATTAGTAGTGTTTATTGTAATGACCCTTTAAGTTAGTTTACATAGTTTTGCTTATTATCACTATTAGATCTTTTCCTTATTTTCCCCAAGTCATTTCTAGATTGCTGGAACTAACATTTTGGTTATCGGATAGTTCATTTCTTTTTTAGAGCCAATTCTCCATTTTGAAGTCTTTGTTGGTTCCAAATAGCCATCGGACAAAAATTTTAGTACAATCTCGGATGTAAATTTTGATTGTGCCAGTAGCTTTGGAATATCAATTTAGGCTAAGTAAACCTTTGGTTCAAGTCCCAAGGCACTCGAGCTTATTTTGTCAAATTGGTTGGAAAGTTGGAAAATTAAGAAATTAGATGTGATTCCTATATTTGGTTAAAACAACCTCAGATAGAAAATTCGACTTTGCCATTGTGTCTGAAATATCAAATTTAGTGTGGTTACATAGTTCATTTACATAAATAGGATTCCAAATATATCTGGAGGCCATAGCAGAAATTGGAAAAATTATCAAAGTTTTAGATTATATCTTGAGCCAAAAAGGATACTGCGATTGCACAAGGGAGAATGGTGATCATCAGACCTTCTCCTACACTCAAGTAGTATAATCGTACACCCTGTTGTGAGATAGTCATACCTGGACACCTGGTATGGGTATAAAAAGACCCCTTAGGATGCAGTTTTGTCATTTTTCACTCATCCTTGAGACCAAGAAATCCTAAAAGAGTGTGCTATCTTGAAATTAAGTCTTGGGTTAATGTGGTAAAAATTGACTTAGTATGTATTTCGAGGATTTAGAAGTGGCCTCTTTGACCCGCCATAAGACAAGATTTAATTTAGATCTTTGAACCCTTGTACGCTTAGTAAATGCCTAGAGTGCACTTATAAGGTAATGTTGATGAATCTTGCTACTTGTTGGTTATGATGAATGGCATTTTAAATAATGCTTAAGTGAATATGCCTTATGTATGTTTTATTATCTAAAGATTTTGACGAGCTATTGATTCTGTTATTATGATTGGTTATTGTTTGGGCTAATAATCATGCTATCGAATGAGCCCTTGATAATGATATAACCTAAGTCATAAGTGATGTTATTGACAATGCTATAAACAAGCTATAGGTTATGCCATGGATTTGATATTGCTCAAGTTAGTGATAAACTACCTTTATGCTGATGATAGGCCACTAAATATGCTACTAATTGGATATTGTTCATTATGTCGCTTAGAGGTATGCTCGTGGCCTAATTGAATATGCTTTTGGTTATAAAATGATGAGTCATTGATCATATATTGATTAAGACCTTATCTACGTAATTGATTAAGCCCTTGTTAGGCTAGTATTTGGGCCATTGACTATACTATTGCTCATGCTATAGTCGTGCTTAATAATTATGCTAATAATCATATTGGAAATCTTCTTTATTGTTGATATTGGAAATAATAAGGTTAATGGTGCTAGAAGCATGCTTATTGACTATATGTGTACATCTACTATTTCAAGTTCGGATAGCCCTATGTATGGCAATTACATGTTTATATATATACACATGTATATCTAGGTATAAAGTCGATATTAGAGATGCCGGTTATAATCAACTAGTGATAAAGGTAAAGAGTGGTATAGTTGTTGATTTAAGGTTGAAAAGATGATTAGGGGTGAATATTTATTAAGTGGGCAATAAAGACTTATGGATATTCGAACCTTATCAATAATGAGGACTCGTGGTATTGATGACTAGTAATAATGATGATTAAGCTATAATGATGTTAAGCATAAATGAAGACATAAGGCAATGATGATAAGTTAATAATAATAATTTAGTCAATGATGATAACTTGTTGATAGATGAGGATAGTGCAATAAAGGTTGTTAGTTGGTAAAAAATAAATGGTGAATAATTGGGGATTAGCGGTTATTGGATAAAGGGTGATTAGTGTACTTGTGAAAGCTAGAAATAAATATTGGCTAGTTGATAACTACGGTTTAGTGATGAATCTTGTCTAGAAGCTACACCTTGACTAGTTGGTGAATAATGACTAGCTGTTGACCTACGAATTGTGATTATGTGGTGAATAATCGATAAAGAACAATTAGTAATTATATGATGACTAGTGAGTAATTGGATTAGTTAATAAATATTGGCTAGCTAATAGAAAGCTATTAGTGTGTATCGAGGATATAGTTGTCTAATTAATGATATTGTTATGGTTATAAATATATTGTCATATATGAATAGTGATGACAATTAAGGAATGTTGATAAACATACGATTGATGATAATTGTGGAATGTTGATAAATGACCAATTGATGGTAAGTGTGGAATGACGGTTGAATAATGATGGAGTTTTGATATATTGTTGATTAGATTCCTTTACTTTTCTCTTGGGTATATTCTTCAATAGTATGGGACAATGTGATGAGTTTGTTTATTTATGTACCAGTTTGCATATGGGAGCCAACTTTGTACATGTGATTGCTTGTATTGATGCTTTATGATGTGTTATTATTCCGAATTGCCTAACTTTTATGTGTAGCGATATTGGCATCCGTTGATGCCTTATGTTATATTGTTATTCTGATATTTTATTACTTGTAATTTACAATGATATTGGCGTGTGTTAATACCTTATGTTATTCCAATTTCATTACATATTATATATTGTGATGATGGAGATGATTCAAGTTTGTTTCTATACCTTGACTTAGTTATGATTATCTTGCATTTTATCATTCTTATATCATGATTTAGCTCAATCGAGCGATGATGCCTACTAAGTATCGGTTGTTTTGGTACTCATACTACATTTCTGTAACTTATTGGTGTAGATTTTAGTACTTGTTGACGTCGTTGATCGTTGTTATTATAGTGATTAATTTTGGAGATAGGGTGAGCTCTTGGAGTTTGAGTCTCCCAGTTTCTTTCTACCTTTTATATTCCATCTTTAGTATTCAAAATAGATGTATTGACTATTCTAGACTTCGAATTGTATGAATACTATTATAAGCTCTTGTACTGGCTCTACCAGGTTTTGGGGTTGGTATCTAGTTTGACTGTTTGTCTATTTAGGACACTTTGTTTATTTACAACTTGTGTTCATTGAATTTGGTCTATGTTGGTCATTCCTTACCTAATTAACTCATTGCATTAGCTCCGCATTATGGTTTGGCTTAACTGCTAACGGGATTTGGTACATGCCATCATGACTCGTAAATTGTGTCGTGACAATTTTTTACCTAATTTTCGGTTTGGAGTTCTAAATTGCAACATGGGTATCATCTTACTTCTACTAATGGGTAGATTATTAATTTGAGAGCATGATGATATTTGGGGATAATGGGGTAAAGATTAGTTTATGGGCGGTTGATGTCACCCAAATTATACCTCCTAATAAGTATGACATGATCACTAATCAAAGATAGAACCCAACAAAGGTTGGGGTCGAACCCACAGACAATAGGACAAATCTCATCAAGAACTTGTTGATGTAGTCAAAAAGTTCAAAAAGTAAATTGGGAGTTTTTGTAAGTGCAGTAATAGTAACAAGGCTTGAAAACTGTAGGTTGAAATCAATGTGAGACGAGCACTAAGATTGTGCTCCCCTAACTTCCTAACACCACAAACTTATCATGCTCGTCAAACTATCACGGTGCCTTGTATGCAGTATCTAACAAGTTATGTATCAACAACCATCTCTCGACACCCTTTGGTGAATTTCACTCATCTTCTGTTAATCTCAGATTGTGTCATTTCTAACTCTTTTCCTAGATATCAGAATAACTATCTCCTCTCGATCTCAAGTTAATTAGATAAAGGTTAGTAGCATTAAATTTCTATTGTGATCTTATTTTCCTAATAACAACCTCTCTCTTGAGTTATTTTTGAATACAGGCAGTTTCTCAACATCTTTAGACATTAAGAAACCAATAAGATCAAAGAAAATCACAATATATAAAAACACCAATCAAGAAAAGCTTTGCTCTTCCTCTATTTCGTTATTCCGTCAGGGTTCCTACAACCCTAGTTAAGAGGTTTAGCTGCTCATGTTTGCAAGAACACCCACAGAATTCATAATTGAAAATATATAAATAATCTCACAATGAATTGGGAATGAAAACCATACTCTCAAATTAATCTCAAACTGTAAAGTCAAGAACAGGAATTCCAAGATTAAAAGTGTATCTCATAACTCAATATAATGTTGCAAGTATGTAAAGTGTGTAAAAAATAACAAAAAATCAATAGGTTATTTATATTTTACACTAGAAAACCTAAATATCATAACAAAAACAAAATAGGAAAACTAAGTTGGGATCAACCTACGACCCCACTTACGGGCCATAGGTACCACATTGGGCCCTAGGTGGGTTCGTAGGATTCAGACAAAATTAGCAGCGTTCAAAACTTAACTTATGAAAGCTACTTATGAGGGTCGTAGGTACCAATTATGCGGGGATAAGGAGGCCTTTATAGGTCCTAGAGCAAAATATCAACTTTCAGAACTCCTATATTCTACTTACGGCCCTGTGAGTGGGTAATAAGTAGCCTTCGGCTACATTTCTTCTCTTTTTTCTCCTACTCTACTCTAAAACCTATGTTCCTATAAAACCAACATAAAAACACATCACATCTAACAAAAAGGACCTAAGTACTTGTATAATTCTGTGTTTTAAGCATAGAAAGTTCCATCTAACCATGGGACATCCACGCCCTCAACTTAGAATGTTTACATGTCCTCAAGAAACTAACACATAAAAATAAACATATGATGCTTAATTAAAAGAAACCTAAAGGACCTACGGCAGTCAACTCAATTTCATCTCAAAACTCTTACCCACTCCTACTTCCAGCTTTTCAAAATCACTGCATGGATACATGTAGCACAGTAGTATGACATAAAAGAATCAAGTAATGGTATTATATTAGAAACAAACAATCAAATGTATAAGTAATTTACACTACCCAAATAAATAAGAAGTCAACAATTCAACCCATTGCCCTCACACCAAAGAAGTCCTAACTCTCATAGTAGAGCCATGTATGTCAATGCAAGGGACTATGTGAAGACACTCACGCTCAAAAAAGAATTTCAAATCAATGTGCATAAAATAACATAGGCTTGCCTTTATTTTCTATACCTTAGTTTTTCAAACAGTTAGACTAGGATCACTATAGGACTTTGCTGGCATGTAATGTAGGCTTAGGGGCAGGTATGGTATATTTAGGATGTAGTGACTCACCCTTCTTGACACTACACATACATTTTAGGCTCCACGTTTTCAACCATTTTTCTTTTATTTCTCATTTTTCTCCTTTATTGATTTTTCGCATTGGGTGTGGCTTTCTTCTTGCTTTTCATTTATTCATTTTTTGCTTTTTTTCTTTTTCTACCACACCCAACCTTACTGTCTTTTCTCTTATTCACACCCTTCTTCGTACTCGTTTTCAACCATGCACCTTTTGATAGCCACACTCAACTCGGATATTTTGCCAGAGTTGAGATGAATAGTGTCCAAGAGGGACCAGGGTTAAAATAGGTTCATTGTAATTAAACAGGAAAGTAAAAGGGTTAAAATCAAGAAAGTATGTCAACTTAGCTCAAGAAAGGGATCAAGGAATACTTATTCACATTCCTGTTTAATTACAATGAACATTACGTGTAAGAACATACCTAGGCTCAATTTCAAGATAGCACATAAGGCTCAAAGATGCTCATGACACGAACTCGCGTCCTAGGTATGTTCTTACTTTTCTTTGTTTGGTATTATTTTCATGCATAGAGAATAGTTCATAGTTTTTAGTTAGGGATGGGGTATACCATAGCCTCCATGAGTTTTTATTGTCATGCTTCTATTCCTGCTGACTGTGGTATGATGGTAGAACCAGAATGTCTAGGTTAATTTGTGTCGTATTGAGTTTTATTTCGTATTGTGTTTTGTTTTTGTGTAATTAAAAGATTTTTAAGTATTTAGGAAAGTAGTCATATTTTGATTGATTTTTTATACCCCTCTAAAAATTTGTGTTTTAGAACTATGTGGATGTATATGTGTGTGAACATCATGGATCTTGTTATGGCATTAGAATTAGGGACATGATAATTACTTGATAACAGTTGCATGAATCGGAGAAGTAATAGCTTATGATATTGACTATGTTCTATGTGTGTGTGAGATACTACTTAGTTCCCTTTGTGTGTTGAATTCTGAACTTGCCTAGTTAGTCTTTCCTGGGTTGAAGGATAGCCGGTTAGGAAAAAATCATAGGCTATTTTTTTATTTTAGTCCACTTTTAGCCTAAATGACCTTCCTAATGTGAAATAGTATCCCTTGATCCCTATTTTGATCCTTATAGCCTATTTTTCTTGGTTCACCTATTCACCTTCCCATTTGTATTACAATGAACCTGTTTTGGCCCTGGTCCTCCTTTGACATTGTGCACCTTAACTCAGGCAAATCACCAAAGTTAAGGGTAGCTATTATAGGGGTGCGTGATGTAAAGTGATTTTGAAAAAGGGTAGAGTAAGAGAAAAATCTAGTAGGGATGGGTGTCGTAGAAAAATAAAAGATAAAGAAAATAAGAATTATAAAAAAAAGTAAAAAGAGAGAAAAAAATACCACACCCAACCTGAATGTGCAATAAAGAATAAAAAGGAAGAAATAAGGTGGAATAAAAACAAAATTGAAAAATAAGTGACACCCCAAGGTTACGGTAGTGCCTAGAAGTCTTAGTCACTTGATATGTTCAGATGTACCATACCATTCCCCAATCCTACATTACAAGCCTAGAAAAGTCCTATAGTGATCCTAACTTGATTGTATGAATGCTAAAGTAAAGAAAATAAGGGCAAGCCTATGGTATTTGATGCATATTGATTGGAAATTCTATTCTGAGTGTGATAGTATCTTGACTTTTCCTGCATTGACATACATTATTTCATATGAGTGATTGGGACGTCTTTGATTGTGAGGGAACTTGAGTCATTTTTCTAGCTATTTACTTATTTTGGGTGGTGTAACTTGAACATATGTGTGGTTGCTTGTTGCTTGTTTTTACTTCTTATTATTGTAATTTCATCTTATACTTTCAATCATGAATGTTATTGATTACTTCACAAGCATGAGAGGCTAAAAACCTTAGCTAGGGTTATAGAACCCTGGTGGATTGACGAAGTAAGGGAAGTTTTGTTGTTGTTCGGAACCAACACCCATGGATATGTTGCATTATCTTCACTTCAATAGTTATTTTAGTGGTTGCAAACATTAAGATCCCTCCTAGATTATTGCTACATACTCCAAAAGAGGAGTAGTGACTAGGAAAAGATAATGACAATAGTAATTTGGAGTTTAACTATCGATCCACGCTACTAGGTATTAAATAAGTAAGATGGTTAGATTTAATATAATAACTAGAGACTCAAAAGGTAATAGTTAACTGAGATCAAGATATGGGTTAGTAAGGCGACATCCTGAGACTCAAAAAATAAAGGGTGAAATCTGTTTTCTCGTCTAATAGACTGTAGATGGTACATAACTTATCAATTATGCATGCAAGGTATCGGGTTGGTTAAACAAAGAACGAGAAGCCTACGGAGTTTAGAATCTAAGGGAAACACAATCCTAATGCTCACCTACAACTTATTACAACTGAATTTGATATTTTCCACTTGTCCGATACTACTTCTCAAAACCCCCCCATTTACAGTTCTGCCCATCAATTACAATAGCTGAGAGCCACGATTCCACATATTCCCTAGGGACTCAACCCCAACCTTTCTTGGATTACTATATTAGGTAGCGATCGTATCATTTTCAGATTGGAGGTGTAGCTTGGACGTTGCAACACCTCAATCAATCAATCCATAACCGTACTCCTTGGTATTGGCACCAAAATTTTATATCATCCAAATTATACCTCCTAAAAAGTATAACACATTCATTGATCCAATATAGAACCCAACAAAGGTTGGGGTCAAATCCACAAGGAATAGGATAAATCTCTGTCAAGAACTTGCTGATGTAGTCAAAAAGTGTACAGAAAGTAAATGAAGGATTTTGTAAGAACAAGAGCAGTAACAAAGCTCAAAAACATTAGGTTGAAATCAATATGTGATGAACACTAGGATTTTGTTATGTTCCCTCTAACTTCCTAACTCTGCAAACTTATTGTGCTCATCAAACTATCTAGGTGCCTTACATGAAGAATCTAACAAGTTATTTATCACCACCCATCTCTCGACACCGTTTGGTGAATTTCACTCATGTTCTTTCAGTCTTAGAGTTTCATATTACTAACCCTTGTCTAACAGCATCCAAGCATACATTCAAGTGTACATGGTCTACCAAGTAATATAGTTGCCTTCAAGAAAGCTGAATATCGATCCCACAAGGACTAGTTCCAACAACTATCCAATTCTAGTTTAACTTCTATGATTAACTTAATGTGAAATAACCAAAAAGAGTTTTGAAAGTATTTGTAAACTAAGGTAAAGTAAAAATTGCATAAAATAAATACTTAAGACAATCAATAGAGTAAAGCCCAAGGTTAAAGCACTTAGAACAATCATATTGCGTTATTGAAATTTATTCGTTAACTCACTTATCTTTGCTGTTGATTCATAAGGTTAATCGCATAATCATGGTCTCTCGACCTCTAATTGTTTACCTAAATTGGAAATTACAACTATATCATTGATCGGGGATGTAATAATCTAATTAATTGCTTAACGTTATCATCGTAAATGTGAATCAAGTAAGGCTTCTAGGTATATCCCAATCCTAGACGCTAATTCAAATTCCTTATTTTATAAAAGAACAAGAACCCTACTTTGTCCATTCCCATGTTCTATCTCCCTATTACCTCTCCCGATATCACAAGGTTGACAATATATTTATACTAAGGGTGATCAATCCTTTAAATATTTAAAACAAGGATAAACAAGAAACCAAATATGATAAGCAAATTAAACGAAATCAATTCAAAATAATAGTCTTCATGTTCTTGGATTTAACCCCAAAAATGGAGAGTTTAGCCACTAATAGACATAACCGTAATCAATATTATTGAATACATGATTAAAACCATTCAAGAGCTAAATTAAGGAATTTAAGAACCTAAAAGAAAGGTTTCAGTAGCCTTCTATATTGTTCCAAGATGTCACAAAGTGATTACAAGAAGTACATAATGTCCTATTTATAATGGGTGACGTTTGGCCGTGTTTGAAATAGGGTTTCCTCGCAATGGTTTCTTGACTTTACTAAGGGTAACGATGCACCCCTATCTCAATACCTCACTAGAAATTGCATTTTGACATCCAATCTTTGCCTTGCGCCTTTGCCTTTCATCCCAGCTTTTGTGGTGTGTTTTCAATGTATTTAAAGCCTTTAAATCATCAATATATTACCATAATCAGCTCAAAAAACATCCTACATCATAATATACCAAGTATTAGAGATTAAAACAACACAATATCAAGAACGACGGACTCAAAACATGATCTAAGACAAGGCTTTCTCATATTGATCTTTAAGATATAGTTTTGAATCTTGGTTTAATTCAATTGACCCTAACACATTATAAACAAGTTATTACACATATAAAAACATAGCTAAACCATTTAGAACTCATTTAACACACTGGCATCCAATGAGATCAACTAGATACACTCCTTGCTCAAGCCAGTAAAACTAGTTTTCTCGATTGAACTCTAAATGACTCAATTAAGTACAAACTTGTTTGGAAACACCTTTAAACATTATAATCACATCATTGAACACTATATGATTATTTATATCATCATCACACATAAGGCTCTCGAATTTTCCTCAAAACAAGGCTAAATAGGCTTGGATAACAACAATAAAGTGCATAAAAACACCTAACATCACCACCCCACACTTAAAGCTTTGTTCATCCTCAAACAACTCTTAACTCTAAGCATCATAAGCTGAGGAGACTCTCCACTTCTACTACATGCAAGACACTCAATATAGTACTATAATAATGACACAAAATGAAAGTTTCTACACTAATCATGTTATGTACTCAATTGATAGTCCAAGAATACTACTTACAAACATCCTAGCCTCAAGAAAATACTCACCAGATTCAAAAAATCATGCTTACTTCTCAATCAAAGACATCATACAAATTACCCACATCCATCAAACATGTGCCCTTACAATAAGAGAGTTACCCATCATCACTCATAAAAAAGTATTTTCTAACATAATGGGTAAAAGAATCAGATTTTGCTCACTCTCACAAGGAATTCACAAGTTGCACATAATGAACCATAGCCTTTCCCTTAGTTTAATACTTTACTAATATCAGAATGATGAAGCTTAGGATTAAATAGGTCTTTTAGGGTTGTAATACAGGCTAAGGGACGGGTAGGAACTATTTTTGAATAATAGTGACCATAATCCTAAGCGCTTTAATACATCACTTTTGTCTACATTCAATTCAACTCGAGCAACCAAATCACACCACTTTTGTCTACCCCATTCCTTTTTTTTAATTTCTTACCCCATCTTACTAAGCTCATTCTCAATACTATGGTGAGGGTATTCTATGCATAATTCATTCAATGTGAACAAATTTTTATTCTTTTCATTACTCAAATCCCCATCATAACACATAACAATTCTTTTGGACACCAATAACTATGACCTTGGGGCTTTAGTTTCAACTTTTTTTTCTTCACTTTCACACTCCCTAACTCACTAATTTTTTCATTAAAATGCCTAGAAACTTTGGATCAAATTAAGGTCTATCAGATAAAGGATAAAGTCACACATAAAGCTGCCAAAGAAAAGCTAAGGTCATAATGGGGCTTACTAGGATTATACGTAAAGATAAGTCAAAAGAAGGAATGAAAAAAGGTTATCAACGAAATTCCTATATCATCTCCTAAACCTACACACTTTATTTTGATTTGCACATATACCAGGTAAGTTCTAGACATCACATGCAACCAAAAATATACAAATACCATGCACATATATGGCACATGCTCAACTCAGTAGGATCATCATAGACTCACAACCAAACAATAGCATGAATTAACATTAATCTAACAATTACAAGAGTCATAAACATGAGTCTAAGAGTCTGAAAAGTAGTAATTCACATAATCAACATGCTTTTATAACCAAAATGCTTGCATCATGCAGTTAAATATAGAACCAACAAGAATACATCACTATTCCTAACACAACAAATTTTAAATTTACCCTAAAAATGGGAATTTCCCTACCCCACACTTAAAAATCTACTTTATCCCCAAAGTATATTTTAAAAGTAGAGAAATAAATACTCTTTAAGGCCTCTAGGCCTAGATAATAGCATTTTTAAACATTAAAAGTGTTTAGAGACCCCACACTTAGTCTTTTCCATGCTCTTTAGCTCAGATTTTCTGGTACTTAGACTTTCCATCAACCAGTGACTCAACAAAACAAAAAATGTGTAAATTAGAAACTACAAAAAACTAAAAATAAAACATACCTACATAAATTGGGTTGCCTCCCATGCAGCGCCTGATTTAGTGTCGTGACAAGACCTCACTCAACTTAACCAAGTTCCTTCATATTTTTCCTCACACTTGGAGTCTATCTTCTTATTTGTTTCTAAACTCTTGAGTGTGAACTCTCAAGGTCAACAGCTTTTTGAAATATAGCATTTTTAGGATCATCAATCTGTATCATATCAGGCTTAGGTAGTTTTGGCTTAGGGTACTCAATGAGGTTGTCCAAAGAGGTCTTTTATGGAATAGACTCCACCACCCCACACTTATCCCCTTTAGTTACAGTAATCATAAACAAGCCTATATAGTGGGATTGTGTGTTAAGCGGTTTGAACACTTTAAAAATTGCCTCTTCATCTTCCAACCTCACTGTGAGCATGCCTTCTCTCACATTAATTAAAGATTCTCCCATCGCTAAAGATGGATGTCCCATGATGAATGGTACTCTTTTATATGCCTAAAAATCTAAAATAATAAAGTTAGTAAGAATAATAAATTTACCAAACTTTATGAGAACGTTATCTATCACTCCTTTAGGATAGGCTATAGTCCCATTTGCCAGCTGCAGTAGCACAGAACCAGTCTAGGCTTTCCCAAGCCCAATCTGTTAAACAAAGATAGGGTCATCAAGTTAATACATTCCCCTAAATCACTAAGTGCCTGAACCACCTCAATGTTACCAATTTGAATGGGGAGAGTAAAATTCCTAGGGTCCTTAAGCTTTTTAGGCATCTTATGAGTCACCACCAGGTTACACTTCTCAGTGAGTGTTACCGCCTCTACATCCTGCAACTTAACTTTGTTAGCAACCACATCCCTCAAGTACTTAGCGTACTTGGGCATTCCTTGCAAAACATCTAAAAGATGTAAGCTAATGTGTAGCTCTTTAAATGTGTCAAAGAACTTCTCGAAGTACGCATCCTTCTTTGCCTCTATATGTTTCTATGGGAAAGGTAGTTGTGGGATCTTCTTCACTTCTTTAGCAACTTTTTATTTTGAATACTCAAACTTTCTTAACTTTTTAGTAACTTTGCCATTAACGTGCTGGGGAGTCAGTACTGCATCTACCTCCTTTGTTGCCTTTTGAAGGTTTTTCATTGAGCTATTTACCACTTCTTAAAGTGATTTCCATTACTTGTTTTGGGTTTTCTATATCTCCTAGAAAACCATATTAAGGCCTGGTATTTAGTGTCTTTTGTAGCTGCCCCAAATGTAACTCTAAGCTTCTCGAGGTTGCATATTGGTTTTTTACATCTACAGCCAACTGTGTTTGATTAGTTGGAATATGTTTCATTATCTCTTCAAAGTTTCTAGTTGTCTAATTTCCTTGTGCCTGTGGTTGTTTAATTTGCTATTGTTGGGTGTTCTATGGCTGTTTCAATGGCTGAGTCTTCCATATTATGCTATAGGCATTCCCATAAGTATGGCTTTGAGCATTTCTCATATACATCACAGACTCAGGATTGGAAGCGCACATAGTTGTTGAATGGATACTGTTACCACAAACTTCACACCAACCTACAGTTTATTGGATTGCATTAATTATGGATACAGGCTGTGTGGTACCCAATTTACTGTTGTAGAGCTGCATAGTCAACTGAGTTTATAATGCAGTAATTTGAGTAGGTATTGTAGTAAACTGATCCACTTCCAAAACACCTGCAACCTTTCTAGTAACACTCCTTGAGTTTGAATGCCACTCAGGATTACCTTTTACAATTTGGTTCAACAAAGTATATAGATTATCATACGTTATCTCCAAAGATTGACCACCTGTAGCTGAATATAACAAAATCTTTGTGTTATGGTCCAGCCTCAACAAAAGTATGAGCTAATACCTTATTGGACTATTGATACTGTGGACAATCCCATAGTAGAGCCTTGAAATGCTCCCAACCATGAAATAGATTTTTGTCTGGCTTCTGTTTGAAGCACACAATCTCACTGAGAAGTCTCACAGTCTTTCCAGATGAGAAAATCGGATAAAGAATATCCAAGCTAAATTGTCCCATGATGTGATTGAATTTTTCAACTCAGCATTCAACTACTTCTTTTCTTCCCCCAACTATGAAAAAGGGAATAGTGTCAGCCTCATATAATCAGTATTGACACCCGTAGGGATGAATATGTCACTGATTTCAAAAGGTTCTGCAAGTGGACTTATGGATCTTCATGCAAAATCCTAATAAATAGTCCACTGATAATCAGAAGTTGCACCATATTCTATTTGAAAATTACCTCCAGCAGCCGGTTTATGAAATGGGGAGATCAAATTTATTGCAAGTGGGATTGCCACTTCTCTAACTATCCTGCGGGCTAGTTTTTCTTCAGCCATTAGAGCAAGATTTTCTTAATCTTCTTGGATTTTCTAAATTTAGGGGAGAAGGATTTATTCTCTCCTTTGTTGAGGGAATAGTTGCTCAAGTTCGGGGCTTGGTTTAACCAATTCTCGAGCCCTTGCCAGCTTACTACTTTGAAAACTAGTTTCCTACAAATACAAATACAAAACCAAGACCAAGCATAAAACACAAAATAAATCTAAAAATCTAAAATAAAAATAAAATAGTTTCCAAATTACAAGTC
This sequence comes from Capsicum annuum, assembly GCF_002878395.1. Lineage (NCBI taxonomy): Eukaryota > Viridiplantae > Streptophyta > Magnoliopsida > Solanales > Solanaceae > Capsicum > Capsicum annuum. The sequence goes on along the minus strand of NC_061118.1, from coordinate 7,313,861 downwards.
CCAGGCAACGGTGCCAAAAACTTGATGATGTTGGGTGTATTTATGCATTCTAGTGTTACTATTTTAGCCTATTTAGCCTTGTTTTGAGGATGATTAATGTTTTTAATGTGTTGATAATGATATAAATATGCATATAAGTGACCATGTATGTGTTAACAATGTTTAATGGTGTTTTCACATGAATTTTGATTCAAATTGATCATTTAGAATTCAACTAAGAAAACTAGTGTGACTTGCTTAATTTAGGTGTTTGTCTAGTCTATTGTGTCGGGTTCTAATATTTTTAATGAGTTAATAAGGTTTTGATTATTAATTTATATGTGAAAAACCTTGGTTATAATGTTTAAGGTTCAATTGGATCAAGACAAGAATCAAAACAATAAGCTTAAGATCAATTAAGGCAAGCCTAGTCTTAGCTCATATTTCTAGTTCCCTGTCTTGGATATTGTGTTTTTTTTTAGCTCTAAATTTTTATTTTTAATGATATACTATGCTTCATAAATGTATTATGATGATATATTAAGTACATACAAGCATAAAATCATGTGTAAACAACTCAAAAAGGCTTGGAATGGATCAATGAAAGCACAATACACAAATTGATGCCATTTAAATACCTGGAATGTCCAGGGCCCGTGAGGACTATGGGAGGGTCCTATTGGCGTGTTATACACACTAGATGATTCATAAGGGCCACAAAATAGAGACCCTCCACCTCTATATGGTCCTAATAGCGATGAAGGAGGCACTGCATCGCGGTAATAAGCCAATCAGCAATTGTCAACTTTTAGAATCTCACCGCGATTACACCACTTCGTGGGATAATAGCAATGAGGATGTTACCTTGATATTATGAGCATTAAAAGTGGGAAAGTGTTCCCATCTGTAAAATAACAGCTCACAAACCTAATCCTATTCATTTTATGACTTGTCTACTATAAATATAACATCTTTAAACATATTTTGAATATCTTAGACAACCCTAAATCAACTAGGAATTCATTGGAGGTTATCACGACTTCTCTTTAGGTTTTATATTCTTTATTTTAAGTTTATTTATAGTTTTAATCATTCATACAATTATTTGGATGTTGATTATGGCTATGAGTGGCTAAAAACTCCCTTTTCGGGGTAAAAGCCAAGAACATGAGTACTATTGTTTTAAATTAATTTCATTTAATTTGCTAATCATTATTGGTTGTTTGTTTATTCTTGATTTAAATATTTGATAGATTGATCACCTAGAAAATATATCTATTATCACCCTTATGATCTCAGGAGAGGGAATAGGGGGATAGAACATAGGAATTAACAAAGTATGGTTTGTATTTTTTTATAAAATAAGGAGTTCAAATTAGCATCCTGGACGGAAATGTACTTATATGCCTTACTTGATTCAAAAATAGGATGTTAGCATTAAAATATTTAATTGGATTATTACATCCCCGCTCAATGATGTAGTTGTAATGTCCAAATTACATAAACGGTTAGAGGTCGGGAGACCATGATCATGTAATTAACCCTACAAATCAACAACCAAGATAAAAAAAAAACAACAAATAAATTTTAATAACATAGTATGATTGTTCGAAGTGTTTTAACCCCAGACTTTACTCTATTTATTGTTTCAAGACTTCACTTTATGCATTGATTCCTTTACTCTATTTTACAAATATCAAAACTCAATTCTGGTTATGCTTGTATCAATTGAATCTAAATTGTTAGCTAGAATAGAATTGTTGGTGAGTCAAGTATCTGTGGGGTCGATATTCGGCTTTCTTGAGGCCACTTTACTATGTGATAGACCACGTACACTTGCGTGTACGCTTGGGGTTTTCAAGTTTTTGGTGCCATTATCGGGTGCTTGTAATTTTGCAACTGTTTTATTCTTAGTTTACTTTTAGATTTCTTTGGTGTTTTTTTATGATTGGTCATGGTTTGTATTTGTAGGAAATAGGTTTATAAACTAGTAATCTAGCAAAGGATTAGGACTTGGTTAAACCAAACTCAAAAACTGAGCAATTTTTCCATCAACGAAGGAGAGAAGCAATCCTTCTCCCCCAAATTCCTTAAATCCAAGAAGATCCTGTTCTAATAGGTGAAAAATAAGCAGCCCACAGGACAGTCAGAGAAGTGGCAATTCTACTTCTAACCAATTTAACCTCCCCATTTCAGAAGCTGGAAGCTAGAGGCAATTTTGAGCTTAAACAGAATATGTTACAGCTTTTGATTAGCAGTGGACAGTTCATAGGGGTTTTACATGAAGATCCATAGGTCCACTTGTGGAATTTTATTAAAATTAGTGATACATTCATTCCTATGGGGGTGAATGCAGATTATGCAAGGTTGATGTTGTTCCCCTTTTCACGATTGGGAGAAGCAATACAGTGGTTGAATGTAGAGCTGGCAAATTCAATCACATCATGGAATGACATGGCTCGAAAATTCCTTATCCAATTTTTCCCATCTGGCAAGACTTTGAGACTTCGTACTGAGATGGTGTGCTTCAAACATAAGCTAGAAAAGAATCTTTATCATGCTTGGGAGTGCTTTAAAGCACTTCTTCAAGACTATCCACATCACAACAGTCCAATGAGGTACTTTATCATACTTTTGTAAAGGCTCTTGATCACAATAAAAAAATATTTCTAGATTCAGTTATAGGTTGTCAAGCTCTTGATATGTCATATGATGAGTTGTACACTTTATTAAACCACATAGCTCAAGGAACTATAGAATGGCATTCATATTTGAGGAGCGCTAAAAAAAGAGTTGTAGGTGTATTAAAGGTTGACCAATTCACTGCCATATCTAGACAGATCTCTTCATTGCAAAATCAAATAACCAATTTAAAGTTGGAAGTAGCACATCCTGTAGCACAATCAATACAATCCAACAAGTTGTGGGTTGGTATGAAGTGTACGGCAATAGTGGCCATTCAGCAGCTATGTGTGCTGCAAATTTGAAATCAATAATGTATGTGGATAATGTTCAAAGGCCTAATTATGGTAATGCCTACAACGTGAAGTGGAAACTCAGCCACCAATGCAGACATGGAATGCCCCACAGCAATAGGGTCCACCAAATCAGTCAACTAGTAACGTAGAGGAGATGATAAAGCAAATTTTAGCCGGTAAGCGCAAATAGTTGTAGACATAAAAAGTCAACAAGTAGAATTAAAAAATCAGCAAGGAGCCACAAGAAGTTTAGAGTTGCAGTTGGGGCAATTATCATAAACATTAAATACCAGGCCCTAAGGTGGGTTGCCCGGAGACAAAGAAAATCCAAACCAAGTTATGGAAATCACCTTGAGGAGTGGTAAAGAGCTTAATAGAGACCCTTCAAAGGCAACTAAGGAGGTAGATGCTGATATGGTGACTGAACAGGTAAATGGTAGAGTTGCTAAAAATTCAAGGAAGTCAGAGTACTAGGGAAAAAAATGTTGAGCAAGTGGAGCAAAAGACGCCATAACTTTCTTTCCTAAAAAAGCATAGAAAAGCAAAGGAGGATGCATGTTTTAAGTTCTTTGACATATTTAAAGAACTTTGCATTATCCTTCCTCTGTTAGATGTTTTGTAGGCTATGCCAAAGTATGCAAAGTACTTGAGGGACATCGTTACTAATAAGGTAAAGCTGCATGATATTGAGACGGTAGCACTCACTGAAAAGTGTAGCGCAGTAATGACACAGAAAATGCCTAAGAAACTTAAGGACACTGGGAAATTCACTCTCCTTATTCAGATTAAAAATAGTAAGGTGGTTCACACACTAAGCGACTTAGGGGCAAGTGTTAACTTGATGCCCCTCTCCTTGTTCAACACTTTGAATTTAGGGAAACCTAGACCGAGCTCTATACTACTGCAGTTGGCAAATGGGACCATAGCCCATTCGGAACGAGTGATAGAGGATGTCCTTATAAAGGTTGGTAAATTCACTATTCTTGCTAACTTAAAAGTTCTAGATTTTCAAGCAGACGAATAGGTGCCAATCATTTTGGGGCATCTATTTTTTGTGATGGGAGGAGCTTTAAATAATGTAAGAGAGGGTATGCTAAAAATAAGGTTGGAGGATAAAGAGGCAGTTTTCAAAGTCAACAAACCACTTAATACACTATCCCACTATAAAGACTTGTGCATGATTACTGTTGTTGAAAGAAATAAGTGTGGGGTGGTGGAGCCTGTTCCATAAAATACCTCTTCAGACACCCTCATTGAGCAACCAAATCCTCCAATACCACAGCCTAACAGGATGGAGATTGATGAGCCTGAGAAGGCTAAAGTTCAAAAAAGCTAATGACCTTGAAAGTGTACACTCAAGAGGTCAGAAATGAATAAGAAGATGTCCTCCAAGTGTGAGGAAGAAGGTAAAGGAAATTGGTTGAGTTGGGTTGGGTCGTGCCGCGATACGAAATCAGGCTCTGCTTAGGAGGCAACCAAAGTTAAGTAGGTATTGTTTTATTTTTTAGTTTTTAGTTTTTAGTCACAGATGATGGGAAGTCTAAGTACCAAAAACCTAAGCAAAGGAGCATGACAAAGACTAAGTATGGGGTCCTCAAACCCTCTTGATATTTAAAGATGCTACTAGCTAGGCCTAGATCCCTCAGTGATTATTTCTATCTCTTAATTTTAAGTTCACTTTGGGGACAAAGTATATTTTTAAGTGTGGAGTGGGAAAATTCCCAAATTAAGGCTCAATTTAATAAAATGAGTAAGATATTCTTGTTGGTGCTATTTTTTGTTACATGGTGCAAGTGTTTAGTTTTATAAGCATGTTGAATTGAGTGAATTACTACTTTTGAGACTCCTAGGCTCAAGTTTGTGACTTGTGTACTTGTGACTTAAATTTGAATTCATGTTATTATTTGGTCGAGAGTCTATGATGATCCTATGTGAGTTGATCATGGGCCATGTGTGATGTGAGTTTTTGTATATTTCTTTTTACATGTGATGTCTAGAACTTGTCCGGTGTATGTGTAAAGCAAAATAAAGAATGTGAGTTTAGGAAATGATTTAGGCATTTCTTTGATAACCTTGTTTTGTACCATCTTTTTGACCTACCCATGGTTCATTATCTTAGTCAGCCCCGTTGAGCCTTTAGCTTAGTCTTTGTTAGCCTCGTATGTAGCCTAATCCTTTCTTTGATAGAACAAAATTTGATTCAAAAGATCCTAAGTGATTTAGTATAAATTAATTTAGCAAGGAGTGTCAAATACAAGAAAGATAAGGTGAAATTGAAGCACCAAAGAAATAGTTATTGGTGTTTAAAATTTATATGTTGTGGTTGGGAGTGAAAAAGAGAATTTGTGCAAAAATTTGAATCAAGAATAAATAGAAAAATCCTCCCACCATAGTGTTGTTGAATGAGATTAATGAGATGGGGTGAAAAAAAAGATATGGGTAGATAAAAGTAGTGTGAATTGGTTGTTGGATATTAGTTTTAATTGATAATGTGCTGAATTAAAATGCTTGGGAAAATAGTCACTATTCCAAAATAGTTCCTACCTATCCCTTAGCCTTTGTTACAACCTGAAAAGACCTAACTGATCCTATACTTGATATTCTGAGATTAGTGGAGTACTACACTAAGGGCAAACTTTTCATTCATTATGTGTAATTTGTGAATTCCTTTTCAGAGTGAGCAAAACTTGATTCGTCTACCCATTTTGTTAAATGTTGCATAATTGTGAGTAACTTTGGGTAATTCTGTTTGTCGTGAGGGGAACATGTTTGATGAATGTGGTGATTCATGTGATTTCTTTGATGGATAAATATGCATGAGTTTTCCACTTGTGTAGTAAATTATTGAGGCTAGGATGTTTTGAAATAGGATTCTTGAGCTTTCAATCGTACATGAAACATGCTTAGAGAAGAACCTTGCATTCCTTGTAGTCATTGTAGTACTAGCTTGAATGTATTGGTTTTAGTATAAGTGTGGAGTCTCTTCAGCTCATGGTGTTTATGGTTAAGAGTTGTTCGAGGATGAACAAGGCTTTAAGTGTGGGGTGGTGATGTTGGGTGTATTTATGCATTGTAGCATTACAATTTACCCTATTTAGCCTTGTTTTGAGGATGATTCTTGTTCTTAATATGTTTATAATGATATAAATGTTCATCCAAGTTTACATGTATGTGTTTACAATGTTTAATGTCATTTTCACACGAGTTTTGATTCAAATTGATCATTTAGAATTCAATCGAGAAAACTAGTGTGACTAACTTGAGCTAGGTATTTGTCTAGTCTATCGTGTTGGGTTATAATGTGTATAATGATTTCCTAAGGTTTTTATTATTTATTTATATGTAAAACAACTTGGTTATAATGTTCAAGGGAAAATTGTATCAATAAAAGAGTCAAAACAATAAGCTTAAGATCAATGTGTGCAAGCCTTGTCTTAGCCCGTGTTTCTAGTTCCTCGTCTTGGATCTTGTGTTGTTTTGAGCTCTAAATTGTTGTGTTTAATGCTAAAGTATGATTTATAAATGGATTATAATGATATATTAAGGACATACAAGCTTAGAATCAAGTGGAAACAACTCAAAAAGTCTTGGAATGGATCAATAAAAGCACAATACACAACTTCACGTAATTTGGATACCTGGAATGTCCAGGGCACGTAAGGAATATGGGAAGGTCCTATTGGTGTGTACGAAACACCAAACAATTCATAAGGGACCCAAAATAGTGACCCACCACCTCTATATGGTCCTAATAGCAATGAAGGAGGCACCGCATTGTGGTAATGAGCGAATCGACAATTGTCAACTTTCAGAATCTCACCGCAATTACACCGCTTCGCGGGCTAATAGAGATGAGCATGTTACCATGATGTGATGAGATTTAAAAGAGGGAAAGTGTTCCCATCTGTAAAATAACAGCGCGGAAACCTAATCCTATTCATTTTATGACTTGTCTACTATAAATATAACATCTTAAAACATATTTTGAATATCTTAGACAACCCTAAATCAACTAGGAATTCATTGGAGGTTATCACGACTTCTCTTTAGGTTTTATATTCTTTATTTTAAGTTTATTTATAGTTTTAATCATTCATACAATTATTTGGATGTTGATTATGGCTATGAGTGGCTAAAAACTCCCTTTCTGGGGTTAAAAACAAGAACATGAGTACTATTCTTTTGAATTAATTTTGTTTAATTTGTTTATCATTATTGGTTGTTTGTTTATTTTTAATTTAACTATTTGATGGATTGATCACCTGAAAAATATATCTATTGTCATCCTTGTGATGTCAGGAGAGGGAATATGGGGATAGAACATAGGAATGAACAAAGTATGGTTTGTATTCTTTAATAAAATAAGGAGTTCAAATTAGCGTCTAGGACAGGGATGTACTTAGATGTCTTACTTGATTCAAACTTAGGATGATAGCCTTAAGGAACTTAATTGGATTATTACATCCCCACTCAACGATGTAGTTGTAATGTCCAAATTAGGTAAATGGTTAGAGATCGGGAGACTATGATCATGCAATTAACCCTACGAATCAACAACCAAGATAAGAAAATTAACAAATGAAGTTCAATAACATAGGATGATTTTTCGAAGTGCTTTAACCCTGAGCTTTACTCTATTAATTGTTTCAAGACTTTAATTTACGCATTGATTCCTGTACTTTATTTTACAAGTATTCAAAACACTATTTTGGTTACGCTTGCATCAATTGAATCTAAATTGTGAACAAGAATAGAATCGTTATTGAGTCAAGTCCCTGTGGGATCAATACTCGACTTTCGTGAAGGACACTTTACTACTTGGTTGACCATGTGCACTTGTGTGTGTGCTTGGACTTTGTCAAGCCATTTTACTACTTCATAGACCATATATACTTGCGTATGTGATTAGGCACAGTCACTTGACAGTGACTATGCCCAAGCGCACACGCAAGTGTATGTGGTCTACTTAATAATGTAGTGGCCTTCAAGAAAGCCGAATATCGATCCCACGGGGACTCATTCCAACAACTATTAAATTTTAGTTTACCTTCTAAGATTAACTTGTTCTGATGTAACCAAATAGAGTTTTGAAAGTATTTGTAAACTAAGGTAAAGTAAATAATGCATAAAATAAAGACTTAAGACAATCAATAGAGTAAAGCCCAGGTATAAAGAACTTCGAACAATCATAATACGTTATTGAACTTAATTTATTAACTCACTTGTCTTGGTATGATTCGTAGGGTTAATCGCATGATCATGGCCTCCCGTCCTGTAATTATTTACCTAACTTGGACATTACAACTACATCGTTGAGCAGGGATGTAATAATCCAATTAAGTGCTTAACGTTATCATCAGTCATGTTAATCAAGTAAGGCTTCTAGGTACATTCCTATCCTAGATGCTAATTTAAATTCCTTATTTTATAAAATAATAAGAACCCTACTTTGTTCATCCCCATGTTCTATCTCCTTATTCCCTCTCCTAAGATCACAATTTTGACAATATATGTATTCTAAGGGTGATCAATCGTAAAATAGTTAAAACAAGGATAAACAAGCAACCAAATATGATAATCAAATTAAAAAAAATAAATCAAAAATAATAGTCTTCATGTTCTTTGCTTTAACCCCGAAAAGGGAGTGTTTAGCCACTAATAGTCATAACCATAATCAAGATTCTTGAATACGTGATTAAAACCATTCAAGATCTAAATTAAATAATGTAAAAACCTAAAACATAAGTTGCATCATCCTCCTATATTTTTCCAAGACGTCACAAAGTGATTTCAACAAGTACAGAATGTCCTATTTATAATGGGTGAAGTTTGGTTGTGTTTGAAATAGGGTTGCCCCGCGATGGTTGCTTGACTTGACTAAAGATCATGGTGAAATAGGTACTTTACTTTAATGGAAGTCAGAACACAATGGCTTATCAAGTCACCTAGGGGTCGCGACACACCCCTATTGCGATACCTCACTGGAAATTGCATTTTGAGGTCCAATCTTTGCCTTGTGCCTTTGCCTTTTATCCCAACTTTTGTGGTGTGTTTCCAATGGATTTTCAGCCTTTAAATCATCAATATATCACCATAATAAGCTCAAAAAATATCCTACATCATAATACACCAAGTATTAGTGATCAAAATAACACAATATCAAGAACGACGAACTCAAACACAAGCTAAGACAAAGCTTGCTCATGTTAATCTTTAAGATATAGTTTTGACTCTTGGTTTGATTCAATTGACCATAGATCATTATAAACAAGTTGTTCCACATATAAACACACAATTAAACCATTTGAAACTCATTTAACATATTGGAATCCAACTAGATCAATTAGATACACACCTAGCTCAAGCTAGTAAAACTAGGTTTCTCGATTGAACTCTAAATGACTCACTTAAGTACAAACTTCATTGGAAATACCTTCAAAATTATAATCACATACTTGAACACTATATGCATATTTGTATCATCACGACACATAAGGCACATGAATTGTCCTTAAAATAAGGCTAAATAGGTTAGGACAACAACACTAAAGTGCATGAAAACACCCAACATCATTGTCATACATCCTAGATTAACTATCTTCTCACTGTCTCAAGTTAATTAGATAAAGGTTGGTTGTTTCAAATTACTATTATGATATTTTTCCTAATCTTAACCTCTCTCTCAAGTTAATTTTGAATACAGGCAGTTTCTTTATGTCTTCAATCGTAAAGAAAGCAATCAAATAAAAAAAACCACATTACATGCTAGAACATCAATCAAGAAAGACTTTGCTCTTCCTCTACTTCTTTATTCAATCAGAGTTCCCACATCCCTAGTTAAGAGGTTTAGTTGCTCATGTTTGCAAGAACACTCATAGAATTCATAATTGAAAGCGTATGAATAATCTCACAATGAATTAAGAATGAAAATCAAAATCTCAAAGTAATCTCAAACCATAAAATTCAAGAACAAGAATTTCAAGATCAAAAGGGTATCTCAGAACTCAATATAATATTATAAGTATATAAAGTTCTTAAAAATAACAAAACATCAATGGGGTATTTATAGGTTACATCAGAAAACCTAAAAAACCTAATAAAAAAAGGAAAAATAAGTAGTTATCAACCTATGACCCCACTTATGGGCCAAACGTACTTCCTACGAGCCCTAGGTGGGTTCATAGGTTTTAGAAGAAATCAGCAGCCTTCAGAATTCATCTTACAAGGGGTACCTACAGGGAACATAGGTACCACTTACGCTCCATAAGTAGGCCTTCAAAATTCCTAAAGCAAAATATCAACTTTCAAAACTCACATCTGCTACTTATGGGCCTACCTATGAGGGAGTAAGTACTACTTATAGCCCGTAAGTGGGTCCGTAAGTAGACTTCTAATATATTTCATCTCTTTTTCCATATTATGATCCAAAATTTATTTTCCTGTAAAACCAATATAAAATACATCACATCTAACAAAAAGGACCTAATTATTTGAATAATTTCTGTATTTTAAGCATCAAAAGTGTCATGTAACCATGACACATCAACAAAGCAGGAATGTAGTTTCGCATTGAGGTAGGCTTCGGTCTGCTTATTTTTATAAGATTATGTATTATATATTACACATTTTTGGTAGGGGTTATAGGTAATGTTTAGACCTAGATATATCACGGCTTGACCTAACTAGGGGGTTTAGAATAAGAACATGACCCAAACATTTGACTAGAATACCTTTTAAGGCTATAGAATCATGTTACACTTAATTATAGACTTGACTAGCTATATATTTCTCAAGGTATCCTTTAGTACAAGACTTATCCTACTACCTAGTATTTTTGGCGATATTTCCCAACTAGACCTTTCTAGTAGCTTTATGCCATTGTTTACCTAAATTTCCCAATTTATGACATTAATATCTTTTTAAGTTACATATTATTGGGCCCAAGGTCATGGTTATGCTACTAGTTGGACACCAGGTTAGTCCTTTATGCTTTGATTGTGTTTTAAATTAGCTTAAATGCTTAGACGCATGCAGTGTTATTATTTGGATATTGGTGATGGCATGCAACATTTAGGCATATTTACATTAATTTGTGACACGATTCTAATTGAACCTTGATTTTACTATTGTTTTATATAACGGGATTTATTCCCACTTTTCAACATTAAAATGGATTTTTTAAACAGAAATCTTTCCAACTTTATTAATGATTTATGAGCTTTTAAACTAAACATATTACTTTAGAGACTTAGATCGAGGTTGTTTTTGGTTCATTTTTATTAACTCTTTTTTACCACTACTTACTAACTTCAATCGAGGGAGATTTCTATCCTTTCTACATTACCACACTATTTTAGTCCCAGATTTAATCTCAAGCAATGGATTTATAGATATTCACTTATTTAGTTGATATTCCCGTCTGTCATTCCTTATGATATTATATATATATATATATTTGGTAGTGGATGAATTATATTTATGATGATATACTATGGAAGTCTTCATTTAGGACTAGGCAGTGTATAGGGATATCCCAAATCCCCTATGGTCCCTTTCATCTGATGAGTTATAGTATCAAAGAAGGATGATCGACGTAGGTCCTACCTTTGCACTCTACTGATATGGAGGAGGAGTATACAATTGGTACACTATGGCACTTTATTGGATATGGTACTCATATCATCTTGCAATACCTGGCTCTTAAAAGTTGCATTCATTTATATGCATCGCCTATCACTAGTATAATTATTTAGTGCTTGTATTTATCGGTCTTATAGAGGGACATATAGGTACAGGTCATGTGTTATGGATTCATAGAACTTTGATGCTTAAAACAATGAAAATATACAAGTAACTTAGGTTGTTTTGTTAGATATGATGTGTTTTTGTAGAAAATCATGTTTTATGACTATTCTAGAAAAAAAGAGTGAAAGTTTAAGTTTTTGGCCACATAAAAGTGCCTACAGCCCATATGTTCTACCTTTGTCCTGTAGGTGTCAAAAACTGGAAATCTAGAGGCTCAAAAGTGCAAGAAAAAAACTTTGTTACATATGGAGAGGCACCTATGGTTCGTAGGTGATACAGTAGGTTGAAGAAGGCTAAAGTCTAGAGATTTCAAAAACTACTAGAGGAAGAAGGCTGCCTATATGGACCACCTATGGGTCATTGGTTCCACCTATGGCCCGTAGATGGCCCAGTAACTGGCCACCGACCTATATTTTTCTTCTTTATTTGGGAGTTATTTCCTAAGGTTTCCTTGTAACCTATATATACTATTGTGACATTTTTTAGTTAGTTTATGCACTCTATATACCTACAAATATATATTTGATTCGAAGATTCAAATTTAATCTTGGGATTACTTTGTTCTTAATTTTGGTTGATAATTTAGTTACAGATTTTGGGTTTCATTTAGTTATTATTATGATATTGTTTGAATGTCTTCAATTATGTATTCCTCTATTTGCTTCACAACAATGAGTGACTAAAAACCTTAGCTAAGGTTATCGGAACCCTGCCAGATTGGCGATGTAGGAGAAGTGTTGAGTTGTTCGAAGTTAATACTCTTGCATATATTATGGTTACCTTTAGTTTAATAGATTTTATAGATGTTGCAAACATTAAGATCCCTTCTAGCATATCACTACTTACTTCACCGAAAAAGTAGGGATTAGGAAAATATAATCACAACAATAATTTGAAAATTAATTATCGATCTAGGCTATTCAGTACAATCTATGTAGGATGGTTGTCTATCATATAATAACTTAAGACTCAAAAGGGAATAATTAACTCGGATCTAGGATAAGGGTTAGTGATGCAACATCTTGAGACTCAAAAGGTAAAGGGTGAAATATGTTAATAAGTCCACAAGACAATTTATGGTACATAACTTATTAGATTCTACATGTAAGATGTCGGGATCATTTCAACAAAGCACGATAAACCTACTGAGTTGAAAAGCAAGGGGGGATACATTCCTAGTGTTCATCTCCACTTATTACAATCAATGTTTAGTTCTGTTACTTGTTTGAGATTACTACTATAAAACCCCAATTTATGTTCTGCACTGCCTGTTAGTTACAACAAATGAGAGATATAATTCTATGTATTCCCTTGGGTTTCACCCGAACCTGAGTTGGGTTACATTGCTTGGAAATGACCATTTTATCTTTAATTGTAAGTGTAACTTGGACATTGATCAAAATTTTAGCGCTGTTACGAGGGAATGAGGTGTTGATTTGTTGATTGAACTTGTTGAAGTTTTTGGGTTTTTGTTTTCTGTTCTTAGTTTGGTGTATTCCTAACACTAGGAGTCAAGTCAATCCCTTACTCCCACTGAATCCAAACGTAGAAAGGATCTAATAGCCTAATCATACCATGACAGAACCAGTATATATGGGCCATCTTAAAGGGGTTTCGGATGATCCAAATGTGGTACCTCACCCTGCTCCAGGTGATCCATAAATATTTTTTATAGACAAATGGAGAAGTTATTAGTAGATCCAGCTAACTAGGAAAGGCATGAGGAGGCCCAGCTAGCTCAGTAGGTAGAGATAGGGAAGCCATGACTGGCAGTTGATTGTCGAGCAGCACTTAATGGTAATCGATATATAGTTTAAGGTGGTCAAGCTCAAGTGATCCTGGCATACAAGTACTTCCATCCATATGATGATAAAGAGGATATGGGATACATTGATCCAACAGAAATAGGAGTTATCATTCCTCCTGCACTGCATCCTAATGTAAAATTTGACATAACTAGTGCCATGATCTAGCTTTTGAACATGAAAAGTATATAATCGGGCTCGGCTACAGATGATGCAAATATGTATCTTGCTAATTTTATTGGGATCTGCACTTTTTATACTATTCTGGGGTAGACTATGAGGCAGTCAGATTGAGGTTGTTCCCATTTTTGTTGTCTGAAGAAGATTCTTTGGGGTTGGGGAAACTTCCTAGAAGATCTATTACTACTTGGAATGAGTTGCGTCGGTAATTCTTAAATCATTTCTTCCATTTGGCCAGAATGTTATAGTTAAAAGATAATATATACAACTTTAGTTAGCTAAATTCTAAGTTGATGTACGACGCTTGGTTCAGGCTTTATATGAAGTTGAGCATGGTACCTGTAATACCCTATATTTCCCAAGCTTAATTTAACCCTTAGTTCATGATTTATCTAATATAAAATTTTTGAAATACTCAGTATTTTTTAGTTTAGAGCCTTTCGTTGCGTAGGAAATTAAATTAGCATTCCAACGATATATAATTCTCCTTAATCCGATAACTGGGTAAGAAGTTATGGCTATTTTAAGTTTCAGTCATTAAACATCGTCATTCAGGCAAGTAGCGCGTTGCGGAGTATGTCAAAATGACAATTGTCATTTTCCAGTGTTGCTCTGTGATATTGGCACATCATGGTAAGGCTCATTTTCATGTTTGTCACTTTCAAGTGTATCAATGTGATCCCACCACATCGCGATAAGTCCATATTTCAGAACCAAAGAGGAACCGCGATCCCACCGCGTCGCTCCAAGCCCTCAATTCCCAATTTTCATTTTCCAGAGACACGGAACGATAGCGCCGCATCGCGCCAGGGGTCCAGGTCGAGAAAATTTCTTGAAAATTAAAAGAGACGTACATGGATAAATTAGTCTTTTCCCATATTTTTGCATGCCCAGATATGGGATTTAATCCCTAAAAACATTTTAAAGGTAATTCTTAATCAATTTTCCCCCAAATTAAAAGCATTCTCTCTCAATAAAACAAACCCTAGCTCCAAGAAACCAAGATCAATCTCAAGAATTTCTTCAAGAACTTTCAAGAACATATATTCCAAGGTATGTTTGGTGTTCATCTATAGGTCCCTTTCACCTATAGAGTCCATGAAGCCACTTTTAAAACTTCAAGATCTACAATTCATGATTTACATGATTGAAATTTGATTGTATTAGTGTTCTTGATATTAAATGAGTTCCAATTCATGATTAATTGTAGATTCCATAAAGTTTGAATAGCATCTACATTGAACTGTGAAATTCTCATGTCATAATCCATGAATTTACAAGTTAGGGCATTGTAATTGCCATGCTTATGTGTTAACCATGATTATGTGTATTAAGTTGTGCTCTCTAGGTGTTTGATAGAATGTCCATATGAATGAATTAATGAAATCATGACATGTTAGTATATGTATCAGCTTATTCCCTACAAGTGTTTGAGAAAATGTCTCTATGAATGATATGATTTTCAAGAGTATGAATGTTAGATACCTTCTCGCCGACTAATATTATAGCACACCTACTATCTCACCGACTAATATTATAGCATACCTACCTTCTCGCCGACTAATATCGCAGGCCATTATGGCCACCATAACAGGTGGGGCTATCCCACCGAATAAAAATAACAGTACAAGTACTAAAGAAAGTAATCAAAATATTCAAAAAGGTGATTGTACTTTGACATATGTAGATCTTTTCAAACCTAAGGCGGTGGATAGTAATAATATTAGGGTTTCTCCTAAACCTATTATTATGCTGCATGGAGAACCTACAATTACTTGGAAATCATCATAAGTGCGTTATCTAATCATGCAAGAGAATATTCAATATGATATCATTGGTAAATTCTCATATGGTAAGGGACATATTAAAGTTCTACGTAAAACTATTCTAGATCAATATGGAATTAAAGGTCAATGTACTATTGGAGCTTTGGATGATAGACATGTATTATTAAGGCTGGAAAGATTTGAGGATTATGTTCAATTACTCTCAACTGTAGCTTTTTACATTGGATCAATGGATAGATATTGGCAGATGAGGACATTGAAATGGGATCCATGGTTTGAACCAAATATTGAAACTACGGTAGCAGTAGCTTGGATCTCAATGCCAGATTTACCCTCGAATTTTATTATAAGAGATGCCATATTTTTAATTGCCTCCGTACTTTGTAAAGCACTAATAGTTGATATGGCTACTAAAAATCACACTAGAACTAGTTGTGCATGGTGAAAGTGGAAGTGGACTTAGTAGCAAAACCACCACAAAGGATTTTGAATTAATGAAGAAAATGAAATTACAGGTGAAATCAAATCCAAATGGGTCCAAATTCAGTATGATTACATGCCAAAGTATGGTACAGAATGTTGTTTATAGGGACATGATAAACAAAGTTGTTGGAACAAACATCCAGAATTATATGACAAACAGAAGGAGGAGGAAAAAAAGGCAGAATCAAACATGAATGACAAGGAGAATAACATGCAAATGAAGCAATCACATTATTAGAATGATAAAAGGAGACGAAACAGCAATAACTTTTAGTGGCTCACAAGGAAAAATAGATTTAGGAGGGATAGATTTGGTCATATATTTGGAGAAATCAATGAGAATAGAGAAAAGTAGTTGAAGATATAAAATGCATTTGAAGCTTTAGAAGATTTTGACAACAACAATAATGACAACAAAGATAATAAAGGAAATGTTGAAGCTGACAAACAAGGAGGTAAAGATGGGATTAGCATAAAAGATTGGGTTTCTACAAGTTTTGGTAAACTTCCAGAAGTTAGCCAAGAGGTTCAAGCAGCAGCAGGAATGTTACTACCCTAGCAGTCAGTAGATAGTGATGCAATTGAGCAAGGAGTTAAGAATATTACTGAAGAGTAGACAAGTTTTGAGGAACAAAATAAGTCTAGCAATTTTTTGGATGAGAGGGAAGATAGCAGCAAGGAGAACACAACACAAAAAGAATTTTACTATATACAGAAGGAAGAGGACAAGCATAATATAGAAAGGGGAAGAATAGCTAACACAGCTGACAAAATACAAATGTAGGTATATGATGCAGAGTTAAAGGAGTTGATGGTATTAGAGAGGATCACACCCATAGCAATGCAGGTTCAGAACTTGCTGAAAAGTAGTAATCAGATAAAAGAAGAACTTGATGAGAATGATCTAGAAGAAAATATCAATCAGGTAACTAAGGAAGCAGATCTGTCACCTAAACAAATATAGGCCTTGAAGGAGAAGGAAGGAGGAACAAAGAAGAAGAAAAAAGAGTGGTAATACAACTATAGCAGAGGCAAAATCATTAACAGCGCATACAAGTAGTTAGTCAGTTAAATCAAAGCTCAAATAAATGCATTGATTTGGAACATAAGGTCAGTTAACACTCAAAAAGCCTTTATAAGACTAATAACAATGCAAAGAAGATACCAGTTTTACTTTATTAGGATTATGGAAGCATTTCAAGATGGTCACCACATTGAGGAGTATAGAAGAAGGGTAGGTATGATACATACTCTATTAAATATATCAAGAAAGATTTGGGTTTTCTTGGAAGAAAATGTGGAGTATAGTATTATGAAAGATGAAGAGCAGCAATTAACTCTGAAACTTGCAAATCAAAATGCAGGTATTTTATTGTTCGTTACTTTAGTGTATGATAAATGAAATGCAACTGAGAGATTGTTACTGTGGGATTCATTAGCTGATCTATCTGATACATATCAAATTCCTTGGCTAATAGGAGGGGATTTCAATGTAATAAGAACTGAGGAAGAAAAGGTGGGGGGCTTCCTATTACCTTTACTGAAACTCATGATTTTAATCAATGGATCAGTTTATGTAATATAGAATAAGTCCAGTTTAAGGGAAGTAAATTCACTTGATGGAATGGGAGAACAGATAATGACTGCATATTAAAGAGACTAGATAGAATTTTGTGCAATGATAGGTTACAAAATATTTTTTAGATGATGGAAGTGGAACATTTAGCTAGGAGTGGATCAGATCATTCTTCTTTACTATTTTAGTGCAGAATAGAAAGTGAGTATATAGTCAGATCTTTTAGATTCTTAAATTGTTGGCTAAAAGAGGAAACTTATTTGGAGGTGATTAAACAGAGCTGGAATTTACACATTGAAGGAAATCCTTTCATAGTGTTTCAACAGAAACTGATAATCACAAAATCAGCCTTAGCTAAATGGAGTAAAGAACACTTTGGTAACATCTTTCAAGAAATAGCTACTCTAGAAGATATTATTAGGGTAAGAGAAAAACAATTTGAGGAGAATCCTAGTGGAATGAACATAGCTAACTTGTTTAAGGCTCATGCTGAACTGAACATATAATTGAAGAGCGAAGAAGATTATTGAAGACAGAAAGCTGGGTATGAATGGTTTAAGAATGGTGAGAGGAATACTCAATTCTTTCATACTATTATTAAAGAAAAGAGAAGCAGGCTCAGGCTAAGTAGAATTCAGAATGAAATGGTGAATGGTTGGAAGAAACACAGGACATAGCAGAGAATACAGTTAATTTTTTCCAGAACCAGTTTACCAACAAAAAATACAGAAGATTTTAGGATGCTGGAGGTAATACCAAAGTTGGTAACTGAAGAATGGAATAAAGAAATAATGAGAATACCTGAAGAGAAAAAAGTCAAAAAAGTTGTTATGGGGTTGAATAGAAATAATGCAGGAGGTCCAAATGGGATGACAGGGGTATTCTACTAAGATGAATGGGAGATAATTAAACAGGATATTCTCAAAATGGTAACAGCATTCTTTTGTGGATTTTTACTTCCTAGATTCATTACTCATACTAACTTGGTGTTGTTTCCAAAGAAGTTAGTGGTGAATAATTTTGCTGACATGAGGCCTATTTCTCTAAGTAAATTTTTCAATAAGATATTTTCTAGAATTGTTCATGAAAGGATTAAAGGAGTTTTACATCATTTGATATCTCCTGAGCAGGCAGGTTTTGTTCAAAGAAAGAGTATTACTAAGAATGTTCTGGTGGTTCAGGAAATTATTTTAGAAATAAGAAAGAGGGGTAAATCACCTAATATGGTTATGAAACTGGAGATGATGAAAGCATATGATAGAGTGGAATTCTTTTTTTAACAAAGGTATTGGGAATATTTGGTTTTTCTTAGGTAACGGTAGATATGGTCTTTAGATTACTGGAAAACAATCGGTATTCTATACTCCTAAATGGTCAACCTAAAGGTTTTTTTAGATCTACAAGAGGGTTAAAGAAAGGGGGATCCTTTGCCACCAACATTGTTTATTATAGCAGAAGAGGTTCTATCAAGGTCACTGAAGAAACTGATGCAGAATAAGGATTTCAAATTATTTGGGATGCCAAGAGGAAGCCCAAAATTGAATCATTTTGCATGCAGATGATATGATCATATTGTGTAAAGTTGAAGTGAAAACTTTACAGTTGGTTATTGCAGTTTTGGATAAATATGAGGAAGTATCAGGGTAGAAAATTAACAAAGATAAGAGTGCAATTTATTTACTCAAGGGGGTTTCTAATAGAATAGGGGTTATAGCAGAAGTGGCTACTAGCATTTTAAGAAGAGAATTCCCTTTTGTTTACTTAGTATGTCCTATTTTCTACATGATAAAGAAGAAGGATTACTATCAGCAGTTACAGAACAGAATTGCCAGTAAGGTTCAGGCTTGGAAAGGTAAATTGTTATCTTATGAAGGAAGAGCTGTACTGGTCAACCATATGTAACAGAGCATCCCTATACATTTTTTATCAGTAATGAACACTCCCAAGAATGTATTGAATGTTATCCAAAGAATGGTAGCATAATTTTTTTGGAGTAGCAAAATTCAAGACAAGGGAGGCATTGGGTGAAATGGTAAAATATTTGCTTACCTCAGGGGGAAGGAGGTTTGAGATTTAGAAGGATTACTGACATCAGTATGGCTTTATTTTGTAAACTTTGGTGGAATTTTAGGACCAAAAAGTCAATTTGGAGAGATTTCCTATTTAATAAATATTGCAAAAATGAGCATCCAAATCTAGTAATGTGGAAAACAGGTTCTGGTGGATCACAAGTGTGGAAGAAGATGCTAATGGCAAGAGATTTGCTGGAGCATTTAATTATTTGGAAAGTAAAGAAAGGAAATTGTGATATATGGTTAGACAAGTGGACTAGCTAAGGAGAATTATTTTCTCTAATAGAAGGGGGTGATGAGGAGCAAAGATAGTATCAGAAGGTAAAAGACTTGATAAGGGATGGTACTTGGGATGAATAGTTGCTCAGAACATTATTCACAGAAGAGCTGGCAGATCATATTATTAACAAAGTGATTCCATCATCATATACAGAGGAAGATTAGCCTATATGGAGTATAGAATCAAAAGGTGTGTTCATAGTTAAATTAGCTTGGCAGTATATAAGGAATAATTAAGAGATAGACAGTAATTTTAAGAGGATTTGGGTGAAAGTTTACCTTTTAAGTTAAGATTTTTCATGTGGAGGCTATGGAGAAGAAGAATTCCTATGGATGACATAGCTAGGAGATGAGGGATGCTGGGTCCATCTAAGTGCTGGTGTTGTGTTAACCCAAAAGTGGAGACAATCTCTCATGTTTTCAGGAACTCTTTTTGTGCTAACAGGATTTGGTCCTACTTTTCCTCTTTTGCAGGGATTCATATTCATAATTTGACTCTTAGGGGAACGATTCTGAGATGGTGGACTACAGCAGTAAAAGGGAGAGAACAACCATACTATTTTGCTCTACCTAGCATTATTCTATAGGAATTGTGGAGGAGAAGGAACAGGAATAAATATGAGAATAAGGAAACCACATGATTGAGGATTATATATAATGTTACAAAGAATCTGACAATGTTGTTGAAGGTCAGAAAGCCAGATATAGAGTTTCCAACAGAATGGACACACATAATTGAAGAATTTGGAAAGTTAAAATCAAAATTAAAGGCTATTACAGTAATGTGGAAGACACTGGAGGTGGGTTGGATAAAATATAACACAGATAGAGTTGTGAGGGGAGGGGATGGAGGTATCTCTTATGCATTTTGTTTAAGGGATGAGAATGGATATGTCCTATATGCTAAGGGAGAACTAATACAATATGTTGATAGTATGCAAGCAAAGGCTAATGCAATCTTATATACAGCTAAACATTGTTCACAAACACGGCATAATAACATCATCATTCAGATGGATTCTTTACTCATGCAAAAGGTGTAGACAAAGGTATGGTATTACCTATGGAACATAGCAAATACAATCAAGCAGATACACAAATTAATGAAATAGAAGTGAGTGCATGATCAGCATATCTACAGAGAGGGAAATAAACTAGTTGATCACCTAGCAAACTTAGCCATAGACACAGGAGCTTTTACCATCAAAAGTTACCAGCAATTAGAGAAAAGAGGTAAAAGCCATATTAAATAGTGAAAATGGCATAGTCCATACTTGAGGATCATACCAGCTAAATGATGAGGGACAAGAATATTTTCAAGCTTAAGATTGTACATGTAATTTATATACAGAAGTTTGAAGAATCAAAGAAAGTGCATATACTTTTTATAAGCCATTACATTCAACAAAAAGTTTAGTCAGCACTATGGAAGAGTAGATGGACTAGATGGAAATTCATAAACCTGACATGGAGGAGAGTAGTTGAATATTTGTGATTCTAAGTAAGCCACCAAGTAAGTCTTGATCTTCAGATTTACCACATATATGGTTCAAAAAAAAGAGAAAGGAAAGTCAATTTAGTAGATCCAAAAAATACAAAGAAAATTAAGAAGAGAGTAGCATACTCTGCTGTTCTAACATATTGCAACAGATCAGATCTCTCTTTATTGCACACATACCTCCTTATTTTAACAAAAAATTACACTTAATGAGAGGAGAGTATCAGAGGGTAGCTGAAAAGGGAAATGAAAGAGTAAACATTAGAGGGAAACAAAGAACTTACTAATGTCATCTAAAAGCAAAATAAAGTTGTGATGTAGGAGCTACAATGTCCATTAATTATAGCATCATTCAGAGAATCATCCATCGGTGGAGCGGATTAGAGAAAGAAAGTAACATAGTAAAAGGCGGTGGGTTTGAGATTAGGATTAGGAAACTCAAATACTTTTGGAAACCCTACTCTTTCTATTTGTTTCTTTTTTGTATTTGGGTTGGGCCGGGTTTGTTGATTATTGCTAGGCCGATTATTGTATGACAGATCGGTCCATTTTGTGATGATTATTTATAAAATACAAAATTAAACCAAAGAAAAATTCAAGAGTATTATGCTTTATTTTTTTCATGCTATCGAGTCCTGGGGGTATTTAATACCCGATAATTTAGCTGTGTTCCTAAAGCCAGTATCAGTTACAAAATAGTATCAATCATGTAACAATCAGTAGTACTCTCAGTCAGTTATAGAACTCAGTAAAACTCAGTCAGTTACAGAACTCAAGAAAATCTAGTAAACTCAATATCAGTTCAATCTAGTTCAGTGTCTTTCAATTAGGAGTAGGATTCAACACCGAGTGGACCCAAGAATGGGGGCTCACCTACCAGGACAGGGTGTGATCTCTAGAAACAGTCCTTGTATTCCAAAACTACGTATCCAACGTAGGTTGAGACATCAAAATTGCCAGATAAGGGTTGCTGAGGTGTTTTAACCTGACAGATGAGGGTTCCACCATTCTCATTAGAGTACCTACCAGATAGGGGTAACTCTTTAGCGTCTTTACCCGTGGTACAATACTGACACCTTTCCAATTGGGGTCATAGGTTGGACCCTAACTTAGTTATATTATCTTATTTAGAGCATGTCGGTTAGATGATTACCTCCCACAGTCTCAGTTTCAGTCTTCAGAATAGAACTCAGTTTAGTTTTACAGAATCAGGACTGTTATATAAAGTCAACCAGTATCATTAAATTAGTTATCAGTAACTTCAGATATTAAGTTACTCAGTATCAAAATTCAGTACTTAGCTTCAGACAAGCTTAGTCACAATATTTATCTATATGCACATTAGTGTACACTTAGTATTTATAGTAGTAGCAGTTATCCATGTACTCTCTTATTTAGTTACTCTATATCATGCAGTTAGTTATTGTTCATACATATGAACCCTTGTATTTAGCCTTACCCCATCTAGCCTACCAGTATATTCAACGTACTGACTCATACTCTTTCTTTGTGCTATGAAGTCTAGTTTGGACGCTCAGGTTCCCGACCATGCATAGATAGATTCAGATTCATCCAGCAGCAGTAGATTAGAAGTGAGTCCTCATTATTTGATGATATTCTTTTATTTCATTATTTCAGTAGAGTCAGTATTTTAGTAGATGGAGTTAGTTGGGGAATTGTCCCATGTACTCCACATTCAGATAGTTCAGTTTAGATGCTTTTAAGACTAGTTTTCAGACAGTATTTAATTTTATAGATTTTTATTACAATTTGACATTTTCAGCATTAGTTCAGATATTTGAACCTTATGGAATTTTAGCCTATTTTCTATATTTATTTCAGTATTATTATCCAGTGCTCATAGCAAATATCAGTCATGGGTTAGCTTGTGATCCTTAGGGATCATAAGCACCGTGTAGCATTCGGCGTACAGACTCAGGGCGTTACAAACTTGGTATCAGAGACTAAGGTTCAACAGTTTCCTAGGAAGTCTGAAGGTTACATCTAGTAGAGTCTTGTGCATGGGTGTGTAGCTCACCATACTTATGGACAAGAGGCTATGAGATATTTTTGAAAATAGTTTCCCTTCTTTTAGTATTTATGTCATGTGAGTGAATATGAGCTCAATTTAAACTCTCAGTCTAATCTGTTTCCTCTTTTTCATTTACAGAATATGCCTCCCAATAATACTAACAAAAAGAGAACCAAAAATCAGTTAGCACCTCAGCCCGTTCACGCAGATCCCCTGGACGAGAATGTCTCCCATGCAGAATTTAGAGCTGCATTCACTACTCTAGCCAATTCCATCGCAGCACAAAATAAATGGCCAGCTACTAGTTAGGCTAACCCAGAGGCCAATACTGCTGTAGCTAGGATTCAGTACTTTACTCAAATGAATCCTTCCCTATTCTCAAAGAGGATCCATAGGAGTTCCTCGATCAGGTTTAAAAAGTCACAGACATTATGGGAGTGACTTTTAGTAAGAGTTCTGAGTTAGTGGCCTATCACAAGATATAGCTCATACGTGGTTTAAGTAGTGGAAGGTAAACAGGGGCACAGATGCAGAGCCCATAGAGTGGGAAGAGTTTGCTACTATTTTCCTGGATAGATTCTTTCCCTTAGAGCTAAGAGAATAGAAGGTGTTAGAGTTTATCAACCTCAGGCAAGGCAGTATGAGCGTGAAAGAGTATTCCCTCAAATTTACTTAGTTAGCTAGGTATGCTCCCTATATAGTAGTAGACAATAGGTCTAGAATGAGCAAATTTATTTCTGGGGTGTCATATAGTGTGGTTAAGGAGTGCAGAATAGCAATTTTGATTAATGAGATGGACATATCCAGACTCATGGTCCATGCTCAGAAGATAGAAGAGGCTAAGATCACAGAGAGAGGCAAAATAAGAGATCTAGAATAGGTTACTTCAATTTTAATTAGCCTAAGTCAGAAGGCGGTAACCGTTTCCAGTTTTTCCCAAAGTCTCCAGTTCCAATTCCATCCTCAGCCAGTGCTCCAGTCCCTAAGTTCAAAAATGGTAACAATGATAGGTCACCAGGCTCTAAGTCTCAGGGTAGTATCAGCAGTGTTCGAACAAATCCTCTACGTCAGCAATGTGGCAAGAACCATAAGGGTTTCTGCAGAGTTGGCAGTGATATTTTCTTTGGGTGTGGCAAGCCAGGCCACAGAGCCAGAGACTGTCCTCAGTCAGGTTCTCAAAGTCAGCATAATTATCCTTCAGCTCAGTCAAGTTGCCCAAATTAGTAAGGTGTCGCTTCCAGTGCCACCAGTGGGCGATGCCCAAATAGGCTTTATGCACTTCAGTCCAGATAAGATCAGGAAAATTCTCCTAATATGGTTGCTGGTACGTTACAGATCTTACATTTACATATTTATACCTTGTTATATTTGGGAGCTTCTTTATCTTTTGTAACTCCCTATATAGCTGTTAACTTTGAATTCAATCCAAAAATCCTAGCAGAGCCTTTCTCAGTTTCTACCCCAGTGGGTAAACCTATCATTGCCCGATGGATATACAGGAATTATCCGGTGATGATATCTTAGAAAGTTACTTCAACAGACCTTGTAGAGCTACAGATGGCAGATTTTGATGTCATTTTTAGCATAGATTGGCTCCACTCATGTTATGCCTCAGTTGATTATAGAAACAGAATAGTTCAATTTCTGTTCCCAAATGAACTAGTCCTTGAATAGAGAGGTAGTACTACAACGCTTAAGGGTCAGTTAGTTTCATACCTTAGAGTGAGAAAAATGATATCCAAGGGATGTATCTATCATCTTGTACGAGTCAAAGACTCTAACTCAGAAACTCCAACTCTTGAATCAGTTCCAGTAGTAAATAAATTCTCAGATATGTTTCCCGAAGATCTTCCTGGAGTTTCTCCTGTTAGGGAAATAGACATTGGAATAGACCTTCTCCTAGATAGTCAGACTATATCTATCCCGCCATACAGAATAGAACCAATGGTACTCAGAGAATTAAAAAAATAGTTGAAGAATTTCCTAGATAAGGGATTCATCAGACCCAGCGTTTCCCTATAGGGCGCACCATTTCTATTCCTGCATAAGAAATATAATTCTCTCAGAATGTGTATTGACTATCGTTAATTGAACAAATTCATAGTCAATAATAAGTATCCACTTCCTAGAATCATTGATTTGTTTGACCAACTTCAGGGAGACAGTTACTTTTCTAAGATAAACCTCAGATCAGGCAATTATCAGCTCAAATTCAGAGAATGTGACATTTTGAAAATAGCTTTTAGAACCCGGTATGGTCACTTCGAGTTCCTAGTTATGTCCTTTGGTCTTACTAATGCCCCAGCAACCTTCATGGACTTGATGAACTAAGTGTTCAAGCAGTACTTGGACATGTTCATTATAGTCTTCATCGATGACATTCTTGTCTATTCTCGTAGCGAGAATGATCATGCAGATCAACTTAAAATAGTACTTTAGACTCTCAAAACTCATCAGTTGTTTGCCAAATTTAGTAAGAGAGAATTTTAGTTATAGTCAGTAGCATTCTTTAGTCGTATTATTTCTAGTGATGGCATTAGAGTTGATCCTCAAAAGACTGACGCAGTGAAAAACTAGCCTAGATCTATATCTCTATCAGATATCATGAGTTTCTTAGATTTAGCTAGCTATTACCATCGGTTTGTTAAAGGTATTTCATCTATTTCATCCCCCATGTCTAGATTGACTTAGAAGAAAGTTCAATTTTTGTGGTCAGATTCCTGTGAGAAGAGTTTTCAGGGGTTAAAGAATTAACTCACCTCAACCCTAGTTTTGACTCTACCAGATGGTTCAAATGGGTTTGTTGTGTACTGTGATACATCTAGAGTAAGTTTAGGTTGTGTCCTTATGTAGAGAAGTAAGGTCATAGCCTATGCCTACAGACAGCTTAAACCCCATGAGAAGAATTATCTAACTCATGATCTCGAGTTAGCAACTATAGTGTTTGCCTTAACGATTTGGAGGCATTACTTATATGGGGTCCATGTTGATGTGTTCACAGATCACAAAATCCTTTAGTATGTATTTCCTCAAAAAGATTTAAATTTGAATCAGAGAAGGTGGTTAGAGTTATTAAAAGATTATGATATGAGTGTTCTGTGTCACCCGGGCAAGGCCAATGTAGTGGTTGATGCTCTCAGTAGACTGTCTATGGGCAGTGTTGCTCATGTTGAGGACAAGAAGAAGAAGTTAGTTTAGGAAGTTTATCAGCTTTCCCGACTAGGTGTCTACTTAATCAATTCAGCAGAAGGTAGTGTGTAGGTTCAGAATAGTTTTGAATCCTCTCTAGTTTCTAAGGTGATGGAAAAATAGGATAGAGATCCCAATTATGTTAAGTTGAAAGAGTTAGTCAGAGATCAGAAAATAGAGGTTTTCTCCCAAGGGGGAGATGGTCTATTGCATTGCCAAGGTCAGTTATGTGTACCGGGTGTAAACGACTTGAGGTAATGAATTCTTGCAGAAGCGCATGTCGCACATTACTCTATTCATCCAGGGGCTACTAAGATGTACCGCAATTTATAGGAGATCTATTGGTGGAATGGGATAAAGAGAGATATTGCAGAGTTTATAGCTAAGTGATCTACAGGTCAGCAAGTTAAGATTGAGCACCAGAAGCCTAGTAGGTCTATGCAGGATTTCAGTATTCCCACATGGAAATGGGAAGAAGTAAACATACACTTTGTGACGGGTTTGCCTCGTACTCGTTATCAGCATGATTCTATATGGGTTATCATAGATAGGATGACCAAATCAGCTCATTTCTTGCCAGTCCATACTTCCTATTCAACTAAGGACTATGCCAGACTCTATATCAGAGAGTTGGTCAAGTTACATGGAGTTCCAGTATCTATTATCTCAGATAGAGGTACCTAGTTCACCACTTATTTATAGAAAGCATTACAAAAGGGTCTTGGAACCTTCAGATCTAGCCTTATTGCATCCAGTATTCTACGTCTGCTTGCTAAAGAAATGCATTAGTGACCCAGCAGTCATAGTTCTTTTAGAGGATGTAAATATTCAGAATGATTTTCTTTCGAAGAGGTCCAGTCCAGATACTCAATCATCAGATTCGCAAACTGAGGAACAAAAAAGTTCCCTTAGTCAAAGTTCTTTGGTGGAATTAGTCCGAGAGGGAGTTATTTGGGAAGCAGAAGCAGATATGTGGACCAAGTATCCTTACCTCTTCTCCACAAACTCAGATCCATCTTAAGGTAACAATCGTCCTTAGCTTTATTCGGTTCTTTATTCAGATATAATTATAAACTTGGTATTCATTACCATTGTATATTTAGTCATGCATTCATGAATCAATTCATTCATGTATTCATACATCAGATACGCATGTTCAGTATGAAAACCCATCTTATCAGTAGCTTCAGTCATATATTCCATGCTTCAGATATGCATATTCAGTCTAAAAGCTTAGTTTGTCAGTAGTTTAGTCATGTATTCATGCATCAAAAATGCATGTTTAGCATGTAAACTTGCTCTATCAGTGTCTCAGCTTAATCAGTTTTATTCGGGGATAAATGTTCCCAACAGAGAGATATTGTAATACCTCATATTTCTCCAGATTAACTTAACCCTTAGTTCATGAGTTATCTAATATAAATTTTTGAAATACCCAGTATTTTTTAATTTAGAGCCTGCCATTGCATAGAAAATTGAATTAGCTTTCCAACAATAGAAAATTCGTCTAAATCCGATAACCAGGTAAGAAGTTATAGGTATTTTAAGTTTCAGTCGCTAAACACTGTCATTCAGGCCAATAGCACATCGCGGAGTATGTCAAAATGACAATTATCAGTTTTCAGTGTTGCTCCATGATATTGGCGCATCGCGCCAAGGCTTATTTTTATGTTTGTCAATTTTTAGTGTATTAACAGGATCCCACCGCATCGCGATGAGTCCAAATTTCAAAACCAAAAGTGCACTGTGATTCAACCGCATCATTCCAAGTCCTCAGTTCCCAGTTTTAATTATCCAGAGACACGGCGCGATAGCTCCGCTCGAACCAGGGGTCCAGTTCAGAAAAATTTCTCAAAAATTAAAAGTGATGTACAGGGATAAATTGGTCTTTTCTCATGATTTTTTCATGCCCAGATACGGGATTTAATCCCTAAAAATGTTTTAAAGATATTCTTAATCAATTTTTCCCCAAATTAAAAGCATTCACTCTCAAGAAAACAAACCCTAACTCCAAGAAATCAAGATCAATCTCAAGAATTTCTCCAAGAACAAATATTCCAAGGTATGTTAGGTGTTCATCTACGGGTTCCTTTCACCCATAGAGTCCACAAATCTACTTTTAAAACTTCAAGATCTGTAAGTCATGATTTACATGCTTGAAATTTGATTATATCAGTGTTCTGATATTAAATGAGTTCCAATTCATGATTAGTTGCAGATTCTATGAAGTTTGAATAGCATGTACATTGAATTGAAAAATTCCCATGTCATAATCCATGAATTTGCAAGTTAGGGCATTGTAATTTCCATTCTTATGTGTTAACCATGATTATGTACATTAAGTTGTGCTCTCTAGGTGTTTGATAGAATATCCATGTGAATGAATTAATGAAATCATGGCATGTTAGTACATGTATAAGCTTATGCCCTACAACTGTTTGAGAAAATGTCTCTATGAATGATTATGATTTTCAAGAGTATATTATGCTTTATTTTTTTCATGTTATCAAGTCCTGGGGATATTTAATACCCGACAATTTAGCTGTGTACCTAGAGCCAGTGTCAGATACTGAATAGGATTAGTCATGTCATGATCAGTAATACTCTCAGTCAGTTTCAGAACTTAGTAGAACTCAGTTAGTTATAGAACTCAGGAAAATTTAGTAAACTCAGTATCAGTTTAGTCCAGTTTAGTGTCTTTCAGTTGGGAATAGGATTCAGCACCGAGTAAACCCAAGGACGAGGGCTCACCTGCCAGTAGAGGGTGTGATCTCTAGAAGTAATCCATGCATTCTATAACTACGTAGACAGCATAGGTTGAGACATCAAACCTGCCAGATAAGGGTTGATGAGGTATTTTAACTTGACAGATGAGGGTCTACCATTCTTATTAGAGTACCTACCAGATGAGGGTAACTCATCAATGTCTTTACCCGTGGCATGGTACTGGCACCCTTCAAACTGGGGTCATAAGTTAGACCCCAACTCAGTTATCTTATCTTATTTAGGGCATGTCGGTTAGATGATTACCTCCTACAGTCTCAGTTTTAGTCTTCAGAATAGAACTCAGTTCAGTTCTATAGAATTAGGACTATCAGATACAGTCAACTTGTATCAGTAAATTAGTTATGAATAACTTTAGATATCAGTTACTCAGTATCAAAATTTAGGACATAGCTTCAGATAAGCTTAGTCACAGTATTTATCTATATGCACATTAGTGCACACTCAGTATTTATAGTAGTATCAATTATCCATATACTCTCATATTCAGTTACTCTATATCATGCAGTCAGTTATTATTCATGCATATGAACCCTTGCATTCAGACTTACCTCACCTAGCATACCAGTACATTCCACGTACTGACGCATACTCTTTTTTGTGCTATGATGTCTTATATCATAGATTCGGATGCTCAGGTTCCCAACCGCGCATAGATAAATTCAGGTTCAGCCAACAGCAGTAGATTAGTAGTGATTCCTCATCATTTGAGGATATTTTTTATTTTATTATTTTAGCAGACTTAGTATTTCAGTAGATGGAGTTAGTTGGGGGATTGTCCCATCAACTCCATATTCAGACAGTTCAGTTTAGAGGCCTTTTAGACTAGTTTTTAGAAAGTTTTTGGTTTTACAGATTTTTATTACAGTTTGATATTTTCAGAAATATTTCAGATGTTTGAACCTTTATTTCAGTATTATTATACAATACTCATAGAAGATATCATTGATGGATTATCTTATGGCTTTTAGGGGTCGTAAGCATCATATAGCATTCGGGGTCTAGAATTGTGGTGTTACAGTACCCAATTATTGCATTTCAAGAATGATACTGTTGAAGATAGTTTACAGAGTCCTAAATATGAGTTCTCAAGCCATGGCAGACACTATCACTAGAGGAGAATTTATGAGATTATGCTGGGAAATGGCATCTGAGGTTCTAGATTAGATCTCTCTTACCAATCAAGGGTGGCATACTCAAGAGGCAGAGAGAGGTGCTGACACTTATGCCATTGGGTCTTTTTGCAACCATAGAGTAGGTGATGAGTCTATAGAACAAGAGATTGTATAACTGAGGACTGATATTAGGTTGTTGACTAAGAAGTTCATAGTAGTGATTTTTGATAGGGTGAATACGTTAGGTTTACAAGGTGAAGCCTCTAGAGAATATGAGTCTGACTTAAAAGAGGAGTCTAAGTATCTTGATTGTGAATTAGTAGGTTTCAAAGCCAAAGGGAAAGAAAGCCGAGGTTGGAACTATTATGGAGATAGATATAAAGACTGGAGTAGGGAGTATGATGGTGATTGGAGGAGAAAAGACAACTACAAGAAGAAGGAAGACAGGTATGTTCCACCAAGTAGTTGTGATACTGAATTAAGATTGGAGGCATTGTTGTCCAAACTGGAGAAGAGTCCAGGAAATCAGGAAATATGCCTTAAGGAGATTAAGGTTTATATCTCAAGTCTTACCTAGAAGGTTGAGTCTTATGCGACTGCAATCAAGCAGTTAGAGATGTAGTTTAGGTAGATGTCTGCTACATTAAATCAAAGGTTGTAGGGTACTCTTTCGAGCGACACGGTTCAGAATTGGAACATTGTTCATTGTCTAGCCATCACTACTAGGAGTGATGCTTCTACTATTGATCTCTCTATGCCTGTTGTTAAGGAGTTAAGGAATGATAGTGCTATGATTAATGAGACACCTGAGGTAGAGTTTGATAAATTGATAGGTATTGATTGCAAAATTGAGAATAATAATTATAAAGGTAGGGTCGATGAACCAATGATAATGTGTAATATGGTGGTGGAATTGCTTTCTTACCCTTTGTAGAGAAGAAGGAAGACCCCAAGATTTCACTATTTCGTGTTTTATTAGGCCCTTTAATGTTAGAGAGGCTTTGGGTAATCTAATTGTAGGGATAAATTTAATGCCACTAGTTATATACAAGTTGTTGGGGATGAGGACATTCAAACCTACATCCAAAAAGTTGTTAATGGCTGACTCATCTATGAAGAAACTAGTGGTGTTTTGTCTGATATAGTAGTAAAGGTGGTATCCTTTATGTTCCCATCTAACTTCATAATTCTTGATGTAAGGTGGACTTTTAAGCCCCTATGATATTAGGTTGACCCTTCCGAGCCACGGCTAGAGCATCGATTGATATGGAGTTGCAGCAGATGACATTCAGACTGAATGATGAGCAAGTAGTTTTTGATTTGTGTCAGTCAGTATAGCAGAAAGATGATATGCAGGTAGTGCCGGTGAGAGACATAATTGATGATGTTATTGATATAGGGGTTTAATTAATAGAGACTTAGGGTCAAAGCATTAGCAGCGATAATCATGAATATTGAGAGTGATGGCATCAAAGAATATGATGAGATGGTTAACTTATTGCATGGTAGAGGATCATACAATTATGCTTCGAAGAATATGGATCTTGATAAAAAATTAGAACCATGCCTCCAGTGAAACCATCAATTGAGGAGCAACCGGTTTTGGAATCAAATGCCCTTCCATCTCAGTTTTAGCATACATTCTTGGGGCTAACAACACCTTACCATTGATCATTGCCATAGATTTGGCAGAGTCACAAGCGGAAGTATTGATATCCATATTTTTGAGGTTCAAAAAAAACATTGGGTAGACCATAGTAGAAATTATGGGAATTTTATCTGGTATTTGTACTCACAAAATACAGTTTGAGCCAGAATATATTCCCAACATTGAGCATCATCATAGATTGAACCCTCCTATGCAGGAAGTTTTAAAGAAAAAAATTATCAACTGGTTAGATATTGGAGTGGTTTAGCCTATTACAGATAATAAGTGGATTAGCTTGGCTCAGTGTGTGCCGAAGAAGGGTGGAATTACGATAGTCCTCAATGATTAGAATAAAATTGTTCCCATGATACCAGTAATTGGTTGGAGAGTTTGCATGGACTATAGGAAGTTAAATACTTGGACCGAGAAGGACCACTTCCCTCTGATTTTTATGGATCAGATACTTGATAGACTAGCAAATTGGGGTTGTTATTATTTTCTTGATGGATACTTAGATTACAATCAAAGTACTGTTGCTACTGAGGACCAAGAAAAAACAATATTCACTTACCCCTACAGGACTTTTGCATTTAAGAGAATGCCATTTGAATTATGCAACATTCCTGCCACCTTTTAGTGATGTATGATATCTATATTTTCATATATGGTGGAGAAAATGATCAAGGTCTTCATGGATGATTTTTTAGTTGTTGGGGACTCCTTTGATGATTATTTGACCCATCTGGCCAGTGCACTACAGAGATGTGAAGAGTGAAACTTGGTGCTGGAACGGGGAAAATGCCATTTATGGTAAAAAGGTATTTTCTCAAGAACAAGATCTCCAAAAAGGGCATTGAGGTGGACAAAGCTAATATTGAGGTAATTTAAAAGTTCCACCACCAGTCTCAGTTATAGGTATACGAAGCTGTTGGGCCATGTAGACTTTCATAGGATATTAATCAAGGACTTCTCTAAGATTGTAAATCTATTTTGCAAGCTTTCAGAGAAAGAGGTAAAATTTGTATTTGATGATGCATGTCTCAAAGTCTTCAAGTGCCTTAAGAAACGGTTGATTTTAGCTTCTATCATTGTGTCCCCTAATTGGTCTACACCATTTGAGTTCATATGTAATATGAGTGGAGTGTCCTTAGGTGCTGTCCTAGACCAACGAAGAGAGAATATCTTTCATTAAATTTATTATGCCATCAAGATATTAAACCCCACATAGAAGAACTATACAATTACAGAGCAAGAGTTACTTGCGATGGTTTTTACTTTCAAAACATTTTGGTCCTATTTAATTGGGACCAAAGTCACAGTTCATATAGACCATGCATCCTTGAGGTATCCGATGTAGAAAAATAATGCCAAATAGAGATTGATTTATTGGGTTGTCTTGCTGCAAGAATTTAACTTTGCGGTGAAGGACCAAAAAGGCACTAAAAACCAAGTTATGGATCACTTGTCTAGGCTTGAGGAGGAGGCAATGTAGAAAATAGAGTATATGCTTGAAATAGATGATACTTTTCCAGATGAGTAGGTATTGATAGTATCTCAAGACTTAATCCCCTATTTTTCTAATTTTGCCAACTATTTGCAAGTGATTTTGTCCTAAAAGACCTTTCCTTCCAGCAATGCAAGAGATTTATGCATGAGGTGAGGAAGTTCTTTTAGGATGAACTTTATCTTTTAGGGTTTATACAAATGGTGTTATTAGGAGGTGTATTCTTGAGGTAGAGATGATTAGCATTATTGAAGCTTGTCATTCATCACCAGTTAGGGGTCATCATAGTGGTACCCGCACAGCCCATAAAATTCTACAGTGTGGGTTTTTTGGCCTATGATTTATAAGGATTCTTATGATTTTTCATAAGCCTATGACCAATGTCAGTGTCAAGGCAATATTTCATAATGCCATAAACTCCACATAACACCTATCTTAGAGCTGGAGTTGTTTGATATATGGGGAGTTGATTTCATGGGTCCATTAGTGAGCTCTTATAGCTTGAGGTATATTTTAGTAGTGGTTGACTATGTTTTAAAATAGGTGGAGGCAGTTACGCTTCCAAACAATGAAGGTAGAAGTGTCACTATGATCTTGAAGAAAAATATATTTTCTTGATTTAGCACTCCATGTGTAATTACTAGTAATGGTGGGTATCACTTTTACAACCGTTTGTTATGGCCTTACTGGATAAGTATGGTGTAAGGCATAAGGTGGAAACATCTTACCATCCTCAGACAAGCGGGCAAGTTGAGGTTTCCAAAAGAGAGATAAAATCCATATTAGCGAAAATAGTGAATGCCAATAGGACTAACAGGTCTAGAAAATTGGATAATACATTGTGGGCCTATCAGATATCTTATAAGACTCCCATAGGTGCCTCTCCATATCAGCTCGTATACGGCAAGGCTTTCCACTTGTTGATTGAACTCGAGCATAAGGCACTATGGGCATTAAAAAGGATAAGGCACTATAGTCGATGACGAACACTAGGATTGTGTTCCCCCTGGCTACTCAACTCAATGGGATTATCATGTATTAAACCAACCCAGTACCTTGCATGCAGAATCTGATAAGTTATGTACCATCAACTGTCTTGTGGACTCATTGATATATTTTGTCCTTTACTTTTTGAGTCTCAGGATGTTGCCTTACTAACCCTTATGCTAGATCCCAATTAACTATTACATTTTGAATCTCAAGTTATTAGATGATAGATAACCATCTTACATAGATAATACTGATTAGCCTAGACTGACAGTTAATCTTCAAATTACTATTGTAATTATATTTTCCTAGTCACTACTCCTCTTGTGGAGTAAGTAGTGATATTATAGGCGGGATGTTACCATTTGTAACCACTAAGATATCTATCAAACCAAAGATACTATAATACATGTAAAGATACTGGTTGAAACCAACTTAGCACTTCCCCTACTTCGTCAATATGCCAGGGTTTCTATAACCCTAGCTAAGTATTTTAGCTGCTCATGCTTGTGAAACGATTAATGAAATTCATAATTGAAGACATTCAATTAGTATCGCAATAATCAACAAGTAAAACCCAAAGTCAACAACTGAATAATCAACCAAAATCAATACATAGTAATCCCAAGATCAAAAATTCGAATCTTGGAATCAAATATATGTTTCTAAGTATTAAGAGTGAGTAACCTAACTAAAAAATGTCATAAGGGTATTTATAGGATACAAGGATACCCTAAAAATCAAAATTAAAAATGAAAATTAACGTCGGTGTCCACTTACTTAGGCCACATAAGGACCGTATGTACTACATATGGACCGTATGTTGTCCTTAGTAAGTGGTAGACCTCTTGTGCAGCTCCCGAAACTCTCTGGACATGACTATCTAGTACTTACTAAGGTCACATACGGACCGTATGTGGTCCTTAGTAAGGACAGAGTCTTCTTATTCATGCTCTGGTCCTCTGAACTTCAAGTTCTGACACCTACTTAGGTCACCTACACTCGATAAGTGGCACATACACCCAAAATTGCCTTAGAAAGCAGCCAAAATCTTCAATTTTCAACTTTTTCTTCAATTCAACATCCAAAACCTGTTTTTCTATAAAACATACCCAAAACACATCATATCTCACAAATAACCTAAGAAACTTTCATATTTTCATCATTTTAAGCATCCAAAGTTCTATAAATCAATAGCACATAAACACCCTCAACTTAGAACGTTTGCATTTCCTTGGACAACACAATAAAAGAAAACAAAAATACTACGCTTAACTAGGAGAATCTAAGCTATCTGAGGTAGTCAATCATCACTTTAAGGTCAAACACATTACCCCCTCATGTATCAACAATCCAAAATAGTATGTAAACATGAAGCACAACAATATGACATAAAGGAATCAGGGTATGGCAATTATATTAGTAATAGAACAAACATGCATCTATACAAGTTACACTACCAAGACAAGTAAGCATCTAGAAATACAACCCATGTTCCCTCACTACAAATAAGTCCCACTCACTCATATGGAATAATGCATGACAATGTTTGGATGGTCAAGAGACACTAACACTCAAAAAATAAGTTCCACCAATGTGCATCAAACACCATAGGCTTTCCCTTATTTTCTTTACCTTAGTTTTCAGACAGACAAGTTAGGATCAGTATAGGACTTTATTCAGCTTGTAATTCAGGCTTGGGAGGTTGGTATGGTACATATAGATATATCAAGTGACTAAGCCTCCTTGGCACTACACTAATATTGGGGTTCACACTTTAACTAATTTTATTTTATTCCACCCTTATTTCTTCCTTTTATTCTTTTATGCACATTCAAGTTTGGTGTGGATTCTATTATTCATTCCTTTTCTTATTCTTTTTCTTTTTCTAAATTTTCTTTTCTTTTTATTTTTTTCTACCACACCCATCCTTACTATCTTTTCTCTTATTTTACCCTTCTTCATACCCAATTTACATTACGTACCCCTAAAATAGCCACCCTCAACTTAAGCGATTTGCTTGAGTTGGGTGCACAATGTACAAGGAGGACTAGGCCCAAAATAGGTTCATTATAACACAAATGGGTAGGTGAAAGGTGTAACAAGAAAATAGGCTACAAGTATCAAACATCGAGATCAAGGGATACTATTTCACATTAGAAGATCATTTAGGTTAAAAGTGGACTTATATCCAAAACGGCCTATGATCCTTTCCTAACTTACAATCCTACAACGTAGGTAAGATAACCAGGCAAGTTCTGGATTTAACACACAAAGGGAACTAGGTAGCCTCTCACTCACACATGGCACAGAATCACATCATAAGCTACTACCCATCTGGTTCATGCGTAGGTTAGCTATGATTATCATATCCCTAATTCTAATCCTATAACAAGATCCACAATGGTCACATATATACACATTCACACAGTTCTAAAAATAATTTTTTTGGAGGGATATAATTTTTCTCAAAATCAATAAAAAAACATAACAACTGCCCTAAATACTCAAAAATATCCTAATTACACAAAAACAAATACAATATAAAACAAAACACATCACGACACAAATTTTAACCTAGATATACCGATTCTACAACTCTATCACAGCCGATAGAAAAAGAAGTACAGAAATAAAAACTCATGGTGGCTATGGTATACCCCACCCCTAACTAAAAATTATGCACTGTACCCAGTGCATATAAATAATATAAAGAAAGAAAATAAGGACATATATGGGATGCACTATGCATCTGTGTCATAAACACCCTCAGATGAGGGTATCTGGAGTGGCGGATAAGGTAGTGGTGGTAGTGCATTACTAAAAGATGCAGTCACAACTAACTCAATATGCCTTTGTCTTTCAGTCAATGTAGTCTCTTGTGAATCACAACTGATCCATCTCTGGGCCAAATCAAATAAAATATTAGGATCATGTAGGTACCGCTCTCAACCTCTTTTGGTCCCAACTACGAGGATCATCTCATCATCCTTTATAAAAAAGTCAAACTGTCTGGGCCCATACGGAGGAGTCAACTGAATAAATAGAGGCACAACTAGAGAGATGGATAACATATGGCTAATAGTGAGAAAGCGTAACTCTACTCTAAGTACACCCACCTTCTCCCTAATATCTTCTAGATCTAGCATCTCAATGTTGTTGAACCAGGCTGATACATGACCCTCAAAACCATCCATGCATGCAACTCAAATTGCAGCTGTGATATAGCAGCCTAGTGTGCAGACTCTAATCAAGCCTCAACCAACTCTAGTGTAGTCTATACCCAAGGCCAGATCTGTCCATACAATAAAACCTCATCAGCCTCAATATTCTATAATCGAGTGTTAGTAATGCTATGACTATCCAATAATCTCTACAAAAACTCATAAGATACTAACATTATACCTGAAGCAACAGCTAAAGTGGATAGGAGTGGGGGCACTGAATATGCACCCACCAACTCTGAAGTAGAAGCCGAGGTTGATGTAGATGTAGTTGGGGTCCCCTCACCCTGTGTACACAACTCAGGGGCCCCTCTCTTCTCCCTTGTCTTAAACTCCATACTTATTCCTATTTTACCTCCCAGTGTATTAATAGGATTTGTAGGAACTGATGGGATAGAGGCATTGCAGTGGGCACACAGGGTCTCCTAGGAAGGCCTAGATGTGTCAGATCCTTCATCATCTCAGTCTGTGCCACCTGAAATACCCAGGCCTTGGACCCCTAGAAAATTTCCCAAGTTTTGAGGTTCTGGGTTGGGTACGGATTGAGCATACCATTCGTATGCTACGATATGACAAGTACCCTCCTTTCTTATATAAAAATCAATTTAGGTTGATAATATACTATCCAAGATACTATTTATCCCCTCCCAAGTCATATGCTAAGGTATATTTCATATACAACCTAGTCGCATAAAGTGTTGGCCTTGCTCTAGTGGTCACTGACTTGGGTACGGTTTACATGGTACCACTGGTATCTTTGGGTATGATTTATGCATGTATGGTCATATGTTGGGCAGATTGGGGGTCCATGGTAAGGGATAGGGTACCACTCGTACCCTAGGGTATGGTTTGGTATGGAAGTCGTACCCTATTATAGGTTAATTTTTGGCTTTTAAGCTAAGGGCTTTATGTATATTTACCACCCCAAAAACCTTAAGTCCCCATGCAATATAACATATTGTGTCTTCCTACAAGAAGTTTTTGGTGGATCAAATATTCCAAATACTCTCTCAAACACTCTTTAAGATTTAAAGGCTAGGGTTCCACAAGTGTTCATCTAAAGGCAAGGGGTTAAGAATCCTTTCGTGAATCATCTTTTAAAAGGCATATGACTCTTCCCCTATTATTATTTCTTAAATACCATTTTATTTAAACATTTTTTAAGAATAATTAATGATGGTTTTTGATACCAATATTGAGAGTTTTGATGTATAGGGATGAGTAATATTTTCTCTTGTTTAAACTTGTGATTATACATATTTTTGGTGATGTTTTGCACATGTGGGTGCCTTTTGATTGTGATTTAACAAATGGGTCAAGAGTAACTGCTAATATGATGTTTTCACTTGGGTTTTGGTCATGGTAAGAGTATGCCCTCAAGGTGTTTGTGAAAATGCCCACTAAAAATAACTAGTTATATGTTGATAGTGATTTGACCTAAGGCAATGGCTTAATGAGTAAGAATGATTAGTAAATGATCTTGTAAAGGATTTTTAGGAAATGTAATGAGTTATATGGTACCCTTGGTGGGTTGAAAATTTAAAAAGGGATTAGAGTCGCTAATATGAAATTGAATTGTGTTTGAATTAAAGCTTGGTATAAGAGTGATAATAAGTGATTTGATAAAGGTCTTGATGACCATAATTTGACTTGAATTATATTTGAAACTAATGTATTGGATTATTAAATTTATTGATTGATATATGGTTCATGAACCTTCTGGTCATGTATTATGTAAAATTGTGGTCTTGATGGCTTAAAATAGTTAAATGGGTTAAAGTCCCCAAATATGAATCATGGGATGTGAATGCATGGATAAAGGGTTAGAGTCTCGACATCGAGTAGTAATGGATGCGACATCTTATGGGTAGAGTCCACTTGTGTAATGAAATAGTTTGTAGTTAGAGTCCACTTGACTAATAAAAAGGCTTGTGGTTAGAGTCAACTTGTATAATAAGACGGTTTGGGGTTAGAGTCCTCTTGCTTGATATAACCTAGGCAGTGGAAGGTTAGAGCCCCCCACTTCATGGTTCATGGTTAAGTTCTTTGAAATGCATGCTAAGGCCTTGTTATATTTTGACACTTGGTGTATCCATATATATTTACTTGCCTATGTGTATAAATATGGTGATGGTTTAACTTGGTATTGAATAATAACACTATTTTATCCTTACCCTTGAGTTACATTCTAGCGCTCCAACCTCTAACCATCTCTGGATGTTGTGTCCCCACTCAACACAGGGGCTGGAGCATCTTCTTCTCTCTATGCATAGTGATTAGGTGTTCGGGCAGTTCGAGTGTTGACATCGAAGTGGTGACCTTCCATTCTTCAAAAGGCACACATTTTATGGTCTTTTAAACTTATGTCATAGATTTACTTTGGATTTGGTTTGGCTATTATTGAGGGCTTGTCCCGACATATTATTAACTTCGGATTTATAGAGGCTTATGGATGACTGTGGACTTGGGTAGATTGGATATCAATTGTAGATATTAATGAATGGCTAGACTTTCTTAAGTCATGATTGTTATTTTTTTCAGCTATCTTATTATATGTTCAGAATTCATTCGATACTTATGGGTTGATGCGATAGTTAGGTTAGGATAATGGGGAGATCTCCGATCCCTGGTGGGCTTGAGATGCCCATACGATAAGGTCCAATTTTTGTTAATGTCACCACCACTGTCGCCTATACTCTCTTATCAACACCTGGAACCTCAGGTAGACCGTCCCCATCATATAACCTCTAGACAAGACATGGGAATGATAAAGTTATATTCTCGCTAAAAGCTCTCACATGAAGCTCATGCAGAATAACAGCTACAAATTCAATATCGTATCTAGTCATAATGCTCACAATCAGTGCAACTCTATCCCAAGTTAATACATTTTTCATGGCAGTTGGACACAATCTATATCAAACAAACAGCCACCAAAATTTCATGGAAAAAGTCAGTGTCTCTTTCTTAATCATACCTTTCCCCTCGATCCAAGGGGTGTCATCACCAAGAGGTGAAATATAGCTGGTGAACCATATTGCCATCTTAATCTCTATCTCCTGTGCTCAGCATTACCCATGACCTCAAAGGGTGCAGAAAAATTAGGGGACACAACGATAGAAGCCAAAATCAACCGCTTTTTAAGGCACTTGAAGGCTTTCAAGCATGCATCATCGAATAAAAATTTCACCTCTTTCACTAAATCATGCATAAATGATTTTCAATCTTAGAGAAATCCTTGATAAACCTCTTATAAAAACCTACATAGTCCAAAAATCTTTGAAAACCTTTGACTGAGACTGGTGGTGGAAACTTTTCAATTACCTCAATCTTAGATTTGTCCACCTCAATACCCTATTTTGAGATCTTATTCCCGAGAACAATACCTTTTTTTGCCATAAAATGGCATTTTTCCCAATTCAGCACCAAGTTACAATCTTTATATCTCTATGGTACGTTGTCAAGATAGGCAAAACACTCAGCAAAGGAGTCCCCAACTACTAAAAAATCATCCATGAAAACCTCAATCGTGTGCTCCACCATGTCAAAAAATATAGACATCATACATCACTGAAAGGTGGCAGGTGTTGCACAACCCGAAAGGCATTCTCTTAAATACAAGTCCCGTAGGGGAAATTAAATGATATTTTTTCTTAATCCTCGAGAGAAATAGTGATCTAATTATGACCCTAGTACTATAATTCCACCCTTCTTTAGCACGCATTGAACCAAGCTTACCTAATTGTTGTATGCAATGGGGTAAATCACTCCAGCATCTAACCACTTGATAATTTCTTTCTTCACAACCTCCTACATAATATGGTTTAATCTGTGCTGATACTCAATGTTGGGAACATATTTTGGCTCAAGTTGTATTTTGTGAGTACAAATACCTAGTGGAATTCCCAATATATATGCTATGGTCAATCCAATAGCTCTTTTAAACCTCATAAATATGGATATCAATACTTTCATTTGTGACTCTACAAATCTACAGTAATATTCACCGTTAAGGTATTGTTGTCCCTAATGAATGTATACTGCGAGTGAGATGGAAGGACCTTTAATTGCAAAACCAGTGGCTCGTCAATAGATGGTTTAGCAGGTGGTGTGGTTCTATTTTTGCAATCAAGATCCTTTATTTTTGAGGAAAAATTGTAATAACCTCTACCATGCAATGTTGTAACCATCTTATCATATTTTTCAATGCCAATACTTTTGAAAGTCATGATTACAGATGCTAATGATTTGACTCTAAGCCTCTCTACAATGGGCACAGCCCCTGCATCATCATCATCATTAATAGTAACTATCACCGACACTACTTACATATTATCTGGATGGTGTACTGACAGACACACATCAAAAACCACTTGCTCATCATTCATACTGAAGGTTATCCCCTCCAAGTAAATATCAATCAATGCCCTACCAGTGTATAGAAAGGG
The DNA here is from genome assembly GCF_002878395.1 of Capsicum annuum. Classification (NCBI taxonomy): domain Eukaryota; kingdom Viridiplantae; phylum Streptophyta; class Magnoliopsida; order Solanales; family Solanaceae; genus Capsicum; species Capsicum annuum. Next base: position 7,271,488 of record NC_061118.1, on the reverse strand, counting down.
TTTACCTAATATAATATGGGCTTAAAAGTCCACCACACAGTAAAGAACCATGAAAATAGTAGGGAATATAAAGGATGCCACCCTTAGCACTACATCAAACACAACACCCACCGGTTCTTCATAGAAGAGTCATCTATCAATAGCTTCATAGATCTGGGTTTAAGTGTCCCCATCCCCAAAAGCTTGTATATCACCAATGGCATTAAACTGATGCTGACTCCTAAGTCACACAAAGCTTGTTTGATATTAAAAGGCCCAATAAAGCATAAAATAGTGACCATTCTGGGTTTCATCTTCTTTTCTACTAACAGTTTATAAGCGATAGCACTACCATGGTGCATATTATCATTGGTCTTCACAACACAGTCATAACCATCATCATCCTCATAATTATTATCAATAAATGTCAACTTCTCCAATACTACCTCAAGAGTCTCATCGATTGTAGTACTATTATTTTTTGACTCTTCAGTAGTGGGGATAGGGGGATCAATAATAGGGGAACAACTCCTAGTGGTAACATCTAGATAATGACCTATGGTTAGAGGACTCTGAACCATGTCACTAGAAGGTACCTGGCTGCCATTGATCTAATGTAGCATATATCTCCCTAAATTGCATCTCCAACTACTTGATTACAATTGTGTGAGAGTCAACCTTCTATGTCAGATCAGACTTGATCTTCCTAAGGCATGTTTACTGATTCTATTGACCCTTAACTAATTCCTCCATCCTTAATTATATCTCACAACTGGTAGCAAAATATTGTTGACGTCCAAGCTACACATCCACTCTGAAGATGATACGCTCGATGCCAAATATAGTAACCCAACAAAGGTTAGGTTTGAATCCCAAGGGAATAAATAAAATCTTGGCTCTCAGTTATTGTAATCAATGGGCAAAACTAGAAAAGTAAATAGGGGCTTAGAGTAGAAATAAAAAACAAGTGAAAAATATCAACTTCGGTTATAATCAGTTGAACGTGAACACTAGGATTATGTTCCCCCTGTCTTCTCAAATACGTAGGCTTATCATGCTTTGTTGAACCAACCCAATACCTTGTATGCAGAATCGATAAGTTATGCGCCATCTACAGTCATTTGGATGAGCAGAAAGATTCAGCATTTATCTTTTAAATCACAGGATATTTTGTTACTAACCTGTAACTAGATCCTAGTTATCTATTACCTATTGAGTCTCTAGTTATTAGATGAGATCTAACCTTCTTACTTAGATAGAACCTAGTAGTGTGGATAGGAAGGTAAACTCTAAATTACTATTGTCGTTATCTTTTCCTTGTCAGTACTCCTCTTTCGAAGTAAGTAGCAATAATCTAGGTGGGAACCTAACATTTGCAACCACTAGAATAACTATAAAGTAAATATAATACAATTTATGCATGGGTATCGGTTCCAAACAACAATCGCACTTCCCCTACTTTGTTAATCCTCTAGGGTTTTCACAACCCTAGCTAAGGGTTTTTAGCCACTCATGCTTGTGAAGTAATCAACAACATTCAAGATTGAAAGTATAAGATGAAATCACAATGATAAGAAGTAAAATCCCAAAATCGTAACTGAATTAATAAACTGAAATCAATACAAGAGAATTCTAAGACCAAAAACAAATTTCAGAATCAAAATATGTTTGTAAGTATCAAGAGTACGTAAATTCTACTAAAAACACATAAAGGGTATTTATAGTACATGAGAAAACCCTAAAACCAAAGACCGAATAAAATAGGAGAAAAAGGGGTCGGTATCTACTTGTGGTCCTACATGCACCTTGGCCTTGGGTGCATATGGAACATGCGGACTGCAGGGTGGGCACATGTAGCGACTACATGTGCCTAGACCAAAAAATCTTATTGGTTAGCTCTCAGGATTTTGGACTTTTGACATATGTTGTGCCCATATGCAGTTTACATGTGCTACATGCAGTTCGCATATTGACTTAGCATGTGTTGGAATTTATTTTTTTAGCTCGTCTTCAATTTCTACATATGTTTTGGTTATGAATAATCTGAGAAGTATCCTGAACATCCATAATTAATCCCATAAGTATAAAAAATAACCTTTTTCATAATTTTCATAAACTTAGCATCCAAAACATGATTTCCTACAAAACATACCCAAAATGCATCATATCTAACAAAACAACCTCAGAAACTTCCATATTTTCGTAGTTTTAAGCATCGAAAGTGCTATATTTCTATAGCCCATCAATACCCTTAACTTAGAATGTTTGCATGTACTTAGGCAACAAAACACAACAAAACAAAACAAAACTAAGCACTACACTTAACTAGGAGAATCTAAGTTATTCAAGAAAGTCAGTCAACAGTTTAAGCTTAAAAGACAACACCCCCTCCTATTTCACTTTTCAAAACGAACTGTGTATAAATATGAAGTACAACAATGTGACACAACAGGATCAAGGTATGGTATTACATTAGAACCAGATAACCATGTATATGTACAAGTTATATTACACAAAATAAGCAAGTAGCTAGCAATATGAGTGTCCTCACAACAAAAATCTCCCACTCACTCATATGAAATCATGCATGTTAATGCAAGGACAGTCAAGAGACACTCACACTCAGAAGAAAAGTTCCAATCAATGTGCATCAAGTACCATAGTCTTGCCCTTATTTTGTTTACCTTTGCCCTTATTTTGTTTACCTTAGTATTCAGACAGTCAAGTTAGCATCACTATAGGACTTTTCTTGGTTTGTAATGTAGGATTGGGAGCTGGTATGGTGCATCTGGGCATATAAAGTGACTAAGCCTCCTTGGTACTTCACTAACCTTAGGGTCTCACTTATTATCCAATTTTCTATTTATTCCACCCTTATATCTCCCATTTTATTTTTATTACACATTCAGGTTGGGTGTGGTCTTTTATTCTTTCTTTTTCATTTTTTCACAATTTTTCTTTTCTTTTTCTATTTCATTTCTTTTGCTACCACACCAAGCCTTACTAACTTTTTCTCTTATTTTAACTCTTTACTTACCCACTTTACACTATGTAACCCTATGATAGCCACCCTCAACTTAGGCATTTTTCCTGAGTTGAGGTGCACAATGTCCAAGGAGTATCAGGGCCAAAACAGGTTCATTGTAACATAAATGGGAAGGTGAAAGTTGTAACAAGAAAAATAGGCTATAAGTCTCAAAATAGGGATCAAGGGCTGCAATTCACAAATGGAAGGTCATTTAGGCTAAAGGTGGACTAAAGTCAAAAATGGCCTATGATCCTTTCCTAACCGACTATCCTACAACCTAGCCAAGACTAATCGGGTAAGTTCTGGATTCAACACACAAAGGGAACTAAGTAGTATCTCACACACACATAGGACGGAGTCAATATTACAAACTACTACTTATCTGATTCATGCAATTGTAAGCTAGTGATTATTATGTCCCTAATTCTAATGCCATAACAAGATCCACAATGTTCACACATATGTATATTCACATATTTCTAAAACACAATTTTGGAGGGGTATCAAAAATATCAAAAATTAATCAAAACATGACTACTACCCTAAATACTTAGAAATCTCCAAATTACACAATAAAAAAACATAATACAAAATAAATTATCCTAGACATGCTGGTTCTACAAGCACACCAACCCGACAGGGAAAGAAGCATGGCAATAAAAACCAGCGGTGCTATGTTATACCGCACCCCAACTAAAAACTGTGCACTATTCTAATGCTCTAAAGTAATATAAAACAAAGCGAATGAGGACATACCAGGGACACACTAAGCATTCGTGTCATGATCTTCCCAAATGGGGGTAGATCTATTGGCGGAGGCCATGGTGGTGGCGGTGCACTATGTAAGGATGCACCCTCAACTATTCCAGCACACCTCTACCTATCAATAAATGTAGTCTCCATAGAATCATGGGTGGCCTTTTTTAGGGCTTGCTCATATGGCATGATTGGATTCTGCATGTCCCCCTCTCAGACTCTCTTGGTCCCAACTATGGGGACCACCTCATCATCCTTCGTGAATAAATCAAAGTGTGAGAGACCATACAGAGCTGATGGCTGAACAACCAGGAGAACAACCAAAACCTTAAAAGCATCTATCCATGAGTGAAACTTATCTCATAGATCTGACATCGCATCCTGGTATGCAGACTGTAGTCTAGTCTCATCCATCTCTGGTGTATTCTAGACCCATTATTGGATCTTCTCATATAGTGCCACCATCTCGGTCTCAACAATTAGTAGTCACTAGCTATTACCTCTATTCTCTCCTCAACACCTGGTATATCTTGAACACTATCCTTTGTAACAATATCCTTCTTAATAGTGTCTACCACAGACACCACTCATATATTGTCTAGCAACTATACTATCATACCCATATCAAAAACTACTTGCTTATCATTCAGTTTAAAGGTGAACTCCCTCAAGTCCATATTAATCAACACGTTACCAGTGCATAGAAAGGGTCTACCCAATATAATAGGGGCTTAAAAATCCACCTCATAATTAAGAACCATTAAATCAATAGGGAATATAAAGAATGCCACCCTTAATTCTATATCACACAAACACCCACCGATTTCTTTACAGATAAGTCAATCATCAACAACTTTATAGATGTAGGTTTGAGTTCCCCCATCTTCAAAAACTTATATACTACCAGAGGCATCACATTTACTCCTAATCCTAAGACACATAAAGCCAATTTGACATTGAAAGGCCCAATAGAACACTGAACACTGACTGCTCTAGGTCCTTCTTCTTTTTTACTAGTGGTATGAAAGGGGTTACATCATAAGGGTACATATGATCATTGGGCTCTATGACCCAATCCTCACCACTATCATACTTAAAATCATTATCACCCTATTTTGACATCTCAGACTCTACTTCTAGTGTCTCATTTCTCTCAGTGCTATCAATCTTCAACTCCCTAATAGTAGGTATAGGGTTATCATTAGTAGTGGCACCATAATTAGTGGTGATAGCTATACAATGATTGATGTTTGAAGGATTCAGCATCCTGTTACTCGGGAGGGCACCTAGCTTTCTTTGATGTAAAGTGGCAGACATCAACCTAAACTAATATTCTAACTACTTAATATCCATTGCATGAGACTCAACCTTCTAAGTCAAACCTGAAATATAAACCTTGATCTCTTGAAGGCTAGCCTCCTGACTTTCTTGCCACTTCACCATTTTGGTCAATATTTCTTCCATTATTGATTCTATATCTCATCTACCAGGCAGAATATACCTCTCTCCCTTTTCTTTCTAATCATTTTTTCATCTCTAGTCACTGTCTCTGTCTCTAATATGGTCTCTATATCTATCATCATAGTAGTTCTAACCTTGTTTTCCTTTACCTTGGGCTTGAAAACCCTCTAACTAATGATCTGGATACCTAGCCTTCTCTTCTAATTTAAACTCATAATCTCTGGAAGTTACACCTTGTGCTCCTACTACATGAACTTCATAAAAATTCATAGACACGAACTATTTTACCAGCAACCCAAGATCAATCCTTAGCATCATCATCTTTTAGTCCATAAAATCACCAGCTACTATCTGGTCACTGAGGGCACTAATAGAGAAAGTACGAGAACCCCTCTCAGCCTCTTGAGTTTTCCACCCTCGATTAGTGAGAGAGATCTGGTCTAGAATATCAGAAGCTACCTCCCAACACAATTTTAAAATCATTTCTCAAGATAATATCTCTACCATGGCTTTGGAACTGATGGTCAAGGCTCTATAGAATAACTCCAAAGTTCATCCCTGAAATCTAATGGTTGGGCACCATACTCAACTTCTTCTTGACCCTGAACCAAGCCTCATACATGGACTCAGAATATAGCTGCCTAAAATTATAAATCTTATCTTTAAGCTGCAATATCATATATGGTAGAAAGAATTGGTTCAAGAATTGTCTGTGCAACTCATTCCATATAGTGATAAATCCTCTTGGAAATTCAGCTAGCCATAAGGATTTTCTCCTATAAGTAAAAAGGGGAACAATCTCAACCTAAGCGCCTCCTAAGTCACCTCTGGATTAGTATACAGAGTGGAAATTTTAGTAAAATTGGCCAAATCCATGTTTGAGTTGTCAATAGGCAACCCCACAAACACATCCTTATAATATATAAGAGTTCGATTATAGCACTAGTTATATTAAACTTGACACCTAGGGACAAGACAGGACCAGTGATAGCTCCAGTCTCTACCGGCTCAATATTTCCCAGATCCTCATCATCATTCTCATATGGCTAAAAATATTGGTATGCTGGGATCACATGAGCACAACCTCCTTTAGCTCTATTTTGATATCCTCCAAGTGTTACTCGGTGGTCTCCTTCTTGTCTTTGCTTAGCTAGATCTATATCCCTATCTACCTGATGAGCTTCTTCTATTGCACTCCTCTTATTAGCAGTTTGTGCTCAAAGCAAACCCATCTGGTGATCAACAATTTCTTGAACACCTTTGGGAGGAGGGGAGGCACATCATTATGAACCCCTTTAGGAATATCATCTCTTTTCTATTCTATAATCCTACTAGGTATTTATAGGATCCTCTCTGAAATTGGATTCACTAAAAGTAATGGATTGCCTCTACTCTGTCTGTTAGGAATACACCGATGTATACCAAACTAAGAACAAAAATAAAAATACAAAACCCAAAAATTCCAACAACTTCAATTTATAAATCAACACCATATTTCCATTCAATAATGCCAAAATTTGGTGATGTCCAAGCTACACCTCTACTCTGATGACGATATAGTTGCTGCCAAATATAGTAACATAAAAAACGTTATCATCAAATCTCAAAGGAATACGTGGAATCATGGACCTTATTTATTGTAATCAACAGGCAGGACTAGAAAAGTAAATAGGGGGTTCTGAGTAGAAATATCGAACAAGTGGCAAATATCAACTTGGTTTATAATCAATTATAAGTGAATACTAGGATTGTGTTCCTCTTGGCTTCTCAACTCTATAGTCTTATCATGTTTTGTTGAATCAACTCATTACCTTGCAAGCAGAATCAATAAGGTATGTACCATCTACAGTCTTTTGGATGAGCAGACAGATTTCACCCTTTACTTTTTGAATCTCAAGATGTCGCCTTACTAACCCTTATCTTGATCCAAGTTAACTATTACCTTTTGAGTCTCTAGTTATTATATGAAATCTAACCATCATACTTAGATAGTACCTAGTAGCATGGATAGACTATTAAACTCTAAATTATTATTGTCGTTATCTTTTCTTAGTCACTACTCCTCTTTTGAAGTAAGTAGCAATAATCTAGGTAGGATCCTAACATTTCTAACCGCTAGAATAACTATTAAAGTAAAGATAATACAATGTATGCATGGGTTTTGATTTCGTGCTTTATTGACCTAACGATGTGTGATCAAAAACTAACATATTTAATGCTTTTTAGCTCAAAATAATTATGAATTTTGAAGCAACTCTTGTTGTTTTGATGTTTTTTCTCATAATATTACAGTAAAAGGCTGAAGGAATGGAAATAAATGACAATGGAACAAAAGATTTGAAAATCTGAGCAAAAGAGAAAAAAGCATGGCTGACAACAGCCCTGATAAGTCGTCAGCCTTGTGATAGCCTATCAGAAGCAGCGGCAGCCTTAACTAGGGAATTAAAGCTGAGATGTAGTACTGATGACGTCTATGATGTGGCGTCATATGGGTGATAAGGCATCAAGAATGGCATCATCCTTAAGCAAAAACTCAGCAATAGGAGAAGACATCTGACGATGTTGGTGATACGCCGTTAGATCCTTGATGAGGCGTTAGAGTCATCATCAGCCTAAGGCAGAGAATTAAAGAAACTAGAGCAAGTTTGACACCATTCGTGATAAGTCATCTGACGCGGTGTCAGCCTCTTGACGCGGCGTCAGCCTCTTGACGCGGCGTCAGCCTCTTGACGTGGCGTCAGCCTCATAACGCGGCGTCAGACTCTTGACGCGGTGTCATCTTTGGCGTCACCTAATCTGAGAATTAATTGAATTTTCTATTTTATTTCCTTAATTAGGCTTTATTATAAATAGCATCTTTTAGGATTTTTTCAGGAGTTCTTTTTTTTTTAGATTTGGACAGTTTTATTTTTCTTCAACACTTATCAACTATTTATGGATTCCTATTTTTGGGATTAAATTGAAGAAACTATTTGTTTCTTTTCATCCATTCATAAGTTTATCCTTATTATCATAAATTCAACTTTGTTTTTCGTTCATCAAATCATGAGTGGCTAATTCTATTAGACGGAGTTATGGGATCCATGGACTAGGATTTGATAGGTTACTAGGTATTTAGTGGATTCAAAGAGTAGTAGGACGTCTTGAAATTCTATTGTTTTAACTAAAATCTATTGGTTAGAAACATTAGGTTATGGCTTAGGTTTTATTTACTTCTAACGGAGAAATAGACTAGAGGTCGTGAATTATCAACAGGGACTCAAAAGCTACCAACCTTCTATTTAATGGTCAATGGCGTAACTGGATTGATCTACCTGAGATAAAATCCTATTGGAAATAGATAAGTTACCTAAGTTCGAGAGAATTAGATAATAGATTGTCTGATGAGGTCGAGAGATAAGTCAGATAGTATCGTCGTAAGGGATATTCTATTGTTTCTACTTACTTCAAGAATCCCAAGCATTACCTAGTATCTGTCAATTCTCAAAACCCATGGTGAACATAACTCTGGTTTCCCAGTTAGACTGATTTCAAACACTAAAATATTAAAAGTTACAATTAACTCTCTATGAACCTTAAACCCCCATTTTCGAAAACATTAAACTACCAATAAAGTATTTCGTTAACAAATTGAAGTTCACACCATATTCCCTGTGGGATTCGACCCCAACCTAGTTGGGTTTTATATTGATAACGATCACTTACACCCATTCAAGAGTGTAATTTGAGCGTTATCACCCAACCCAGTACCTTGCATGCAGAATCTAATAAGTTATGTACAATCAACTGTCTTGTGGACTCATTAGGTTATGCCTTAGGTTTTATTTGCTTCTAACGAAGAAATAGACTAGAGGTCGTGAATTATCAACAGGGACTCAAAAGCTACCAACCTTCTGTTTAATGGTCAATGTCGTAACTGGATTGATCTACCTGAGATAAAATCCTATTGGAAATAGATAAGTTATCTAAGTTCAAGAGAATTAGCTAATAAATTATCTGGTGAGGTCGAGAGATAAGTCAATTAGTATCGTTGTCAGGGATATTCTGCTATTTCTACTAACTTCAAGAATCCCAAGCATTACCTAGTATCTGTCAATTCCCAAAACCCATGGTGAACATAACTCTGGTTTCCCATTTAGACTGATTTCAAACACTAAAATATTGAAAGTGATAATTAAATCTCTGTGAACCTTAAACCCCCATTTTCGGAAACATTAAACTACCAGTAAAGTAATTTATAAACAAATTAAAGTTCACACCATATTCCCTATGGGATTCGATCCCAACCTAGTTGGGTTTTATATTGACGACGATCACTTACACTCATTCAAGATTGTAATTTGAGTGTTATCAAAAATGGCGCCATTGCCAAGGAATACGGTTGTAGACTAAAAGTTTGTGTGCAAAAATTTACTGATAGTTAAGTTTTCTAGATTTACGTTCGGTTGTTGCTTTTGTTTATTTGTAGGATCTTCATAGGTTACGCCAAGCACTACTCAATCTAGAACCCCACCATATAAGCAGAATGGCAGAATAACCGTTGTGGTATGAGGTTGCTAATGATGATAATGTGGATAAAGTGGGTGCAACGGGTGTGATCATTCCCCCTCCGTTCGCACCTGGAGCAAAGTTCAACATTACAAGTATGATGATCCAACTCCTGAATCTGAAGGGGTTGTTTGGACGACTTCCTAGGGATGACCCCAATATGCATCTAGTGAATTTTGTCACCATTTGCAAATCCTTTGATAACCTGGGGTAAGCCAGAGCGCTATTCGGTTGAGGCTGTTCCCATTGTCGTTGTCTAGAGAGGTAACATTATGGCTGAATGATTTAATGCCTAACTCTATAACCAACTGAAGGCAGTAGAGAGGAGCTTTCCTAGAAAGGTTTTTTCCGTCCAGGAGGGTACAGTTGAGGTATGAGATCAATAATTTTAGACAGCTCCCAAATGAGGCTTTACATAAAACTTGGGAGAGGTTCAAGAAGAAGCTGACACAGTGTCTGAATCATAGCATGACGGACATACATTTGATGGAGACCTTGTATAAAGGTTTTAAATCTATTATAAAGCCAATAGTAGATAACGCTGTTGATGGGTTATTTGTTGCTTTGTCATTTGAAGATGCTGCTGATATGCTGAATAAGATGACCAAACTAAGTAGGGCTTGGCACATCAGCGGTTCTGTGATAGCCAGCCCAACTATTGCTATTGGAATAAATGATGAATAGCGCAAAAGAGATAAGGAGAAGGATCAATACATGGCCCATCTAAAGACTCAAATGGACCTGCTCACCAAGCACTTATTATCAGGAAAAATAGAAAAGATAAAGGTTGTAATGATTCGGGACCAGATTGATATAGAGCCTGAAGAAGAAGCTATGTTACTAATCAAGGAGGTTTTTGAGGAAATATCCAAGGGAATCAAGGTCGGAACAGGTATGACAATCCTAATCACAGAGGCAGAGAGCAAGAAAATTGGAGAAGCAGCAATGACAGAAGTGGGTGGTATGTTCGTGCTGGAAATCAAGAAGCTGCTGTAACTAGCTCAAGAAAATGGTCTATGGAGGATATGATGAAATAACTGTTGAAAGGAGTAGAGGCTACCAACGCAGGAGTAACTAGTATGAGGAGTGAATTCTCCACTATAAGTCAGTTGGTTAGTTCATAGTCAACTTCTATCCAACAGTTAGTGCAACAGATGAGTCAACTTTCCTCAACCCTGAACCAGGAAAGAAGTGGTACTTTACTTGACCAAACTATTCAAGATTAGAAGACAAACTATTCATGTCAGGCAGTTACCATTAGAAGTGGTAAGATTTTATCTGGCCCTTCTGTGAGCAAATCTTTGAATAATGAGGAAGTTGCAGAGGAACCAGCAGAAAAACACCCAGAGAAGTATGAGAAGCCGAATAGCTCTGTTGATATATCAAACAAGGAGAAGGAAGATGAAGTAGTGTTGAAACCCATCCCAAGTTCACCACCTCCCTTTCCTCAACGATTGAGAAAGAAGGCGGATGATGTAAAATTCAGCAAGTTCCTAGCAATGCTCAAGAAATTGACAATAAATATGCCTTTGATCAAAGAACTTAAGCAAATGCCAGGATATGCAAAATTTATGAAATACCTTGTTACCAAGAAATGAGCAGTGAGTTGTAAACTGGAAGTAAACGTCCACCTTTGCAGCGTTATTTCCACAAGTACCTTGATGCAAAAGAAGTCGGATCCAGGTGCAGTCACTATTCCCTGCATAATTAGAACCATAGAATTCACTAAAGCACTGTGTGATTTAGGAGCAAGTGTTAACCTGATGCCATTGACCATTTATAAAAAGTTAGGTCTGGGGAATCCCACACCTACCAACATGAGACTGGTGATGGCCGACAGGTCAGTAAAGCGACCTGTTGGCATTTTGTATGATGTGTTGGCAAAGGTATCAAATTTCATATTTCTCACAGACTTTATCATTCTAGACTGTGAGATGGATTTTGAGGTGCCCATAATCTTGGGTCGTCCTTTCTTAGCAATCGGAAGTATGTTGATCAATTTGAGAGTGAATGAGCTCTTATTCAGGGTGAATGATGAAGTGGTATGGTTTGACGTGGGCAAATTAATGAAATGGCTTGAGGAAATAAGTTTGTTCTCAGTAGTTGATATGTATTTTGAGGATGAATAGGATGTGCTCAGAATAAAATAGTCTGTTATCGAGCCCTTAGCCATAGTTGTGATAAACTATGATAGTAAAAGAATTGAGGAGTATGAAGAGACAGTTTATACCCTGACTATCCTGGGCTCGTATTCTTATTCTCCTATAAAGCTAGACCTTGACCTGGATAATCGACCAACACCACCAGCCAAGCCATCTATTGAAGAACCTCTGGCATTGGAATTGAAGGAGCTGCCTGGTCACTTATGATATATGTTTCTGGGGAAAGGGAACACACTACCTATTATTATTGCAGCTGATTTGGAAGAACAACAGGTAAATGCACTTATTTCAATACTTTAGAGGCACAAGAGAGCAATCAGATGGACCATCATAGATATTATTAGCATTTCCCCTGGCATCTGTACACACAAAATCCAACTAGAAGAAGATTGTACTCCTACTATTGAGCATCAATGCCGTCTTAACCCACCAATGCAGAAGGTGGTTAACGAGGAGATTATTAAGTGGTTAGTTGCAGAAGTAGTGTACCATATTTTTGACAGTAAATAGGTAAGTCCAGTTCAATGCGTGCCCAAGAAAGGGGGTATGACAGTGGTTGCTAATGAAAATAATAAACTGATTCCACTCAGACCAGTAATCGGGTGGAGAGTTTGCATGGATTACCATAAGTTAAACTCTTGGACTCTGAAGGATCACTTCCCAATGCCTTTTATGGACCAAATTCTTAATTGATTAGCTGGTAGGGGGTGGTATTACTTCTTGGATGGTTATTCTGGATATAACCAAATCTGCCTTGCTCTGAAAGATCAAGAGAAGACAATATTCACATGCCCATTTGGCACATTTGAATTTAAAAGAATGCCATTTGGGCTATGCAATGCACCCGCTACTTTTCAGCGGTGCATGATATCTATCTTCTCTGACATGGTGGAAGACACCATAGAGGTATTCATGGATGATTTCTCTGTGGTAGGTGATTCATTTGAAATGTGTCTGAAAAATCTGAATGTGGCCTTGCAAAGATGTGTTGAATTTAATCTAGTGCTTAACTGGGAAAAATGTCGTTTTATGGTAAAGAAGGGTATCGCGCTTGCCCATAAAATTTCCGAAAAAGGGATTAAATTTGATCGAGCAAAGGTGAAAGTTATCAAGAAATTACCGCCTCCTATTTCAGTAAAGGGAGTGCGTAGTTTCCTTGGTTATGCAGGATTCTACGGAGATTCATAAAGACTTCTCAAAAGTTGCAAATCCACTTTGCAAACTATTGGAGAAAGAAGTGAAATTTCTCTTTGACGACGAATGCATGAAGGCATTTGAGTGCCTTTAAAAGAAGCTTATTGAGGCCCTTATTTTTATTGCACCTGACTGGGCAAAACCATTTGAAATAATGTGTGATTCAAGTGTTATTGCGCTGGGAGCTGTATTAGGACAAAAGAGGGATAAATTGTTTCACCCGATTTATTATGCCAGCAAAGCGCTGAATGGAGCACAAAAGGATTAGACAGTAACTGAATAAGAATTGCTAGTTGTGGTGTATGCTTTCGAGAAATTCAGATCTTATCTACTTGGGACTAAAGTGGTAGTCTATACTGACCATGCTGCCTTGTGGTACTTGATGGCCAAGAAAGATGCTAAACCAAGGCTTATCATATGGGTGTTGCTACTGCAAGATTTTGATTTCGAAGTCAAAGATAGGAAAGGTTGTGAAAACTAGGTTGCAGATCATTTACCATTTGGGCTATGCAATGCACCCGGTACTTTTTAGCGGTGCATGATGTCTATCTTCTCTGACATGGTGGAAGACACCATAGAGGTATTCATGGATGACTTCTCTGTGGTAGGTGATTCATTTGAAATGTGTCTAAAAAATTTAAAGGTGGCCTTGCAAAGATGTGTTGAATTTAATCTAGTGCTTAACTGGAAAAAATGTCATTTTATGGTAAAGGAGGGTATCGTGCTTGCCCATAAAATTTCCGAAAAAGGGATTAAGTTTGATCGAGCAAAGGTAGAAGTTATCAAGAAATTACCGCCTCCCATTTCAATAAATAGAGTACATAGTTTCCTTGGTCATGCAGGATTCTACCGGAGATTCATAAAAGACTTCTCAAAAGTTGCAAATCCACTTTGCAAACTATTGGAGAAAGAAGTGAAATTTCTCTTTGACGACGAATGCATGAAGGCATTTGACTGCCTTTAAAAGAAGCTTATTGAGGCCCCTATTGTTATTGCACCTGATTGGGTAAAACCATTTGAAATAATGTGTGATTCAAGTGGTATTGCGCTGGGAGCTGTATTAGGACAAAAAAGGGATAAATTGTTTCACCCGATCTATTATGCCAGCAAAGCGCTGAATGAAGCACAAAAGGATTACACAGTAACTGAATAAGAATTGCTAGTTGCGGTGTATGCTTTTGAAAAATTCAGATCTTATCTACTTGGGACTAAAGTGGTAGTCCATACTGACCATGCTACCTTGCGGTACTTGATGGCCAAGAAAGATGCTAAACCAAGTCTTATCATATAGGTGTTGCTACTGCAAGATTTTGATTTCGAAGTCAAAGATAGGAAAGGTTGTGAAAACCAGGTTGTAGATCATTTACCATTTGGGCTATGCAATGCACCCGATACTTTTCAGCGGTGCATGATGTCTATCTTCTCTGACATGGTGGAAGACACCATAGAGGTATTCATGGATGATTTCTCTGTGGTATGTGATTTATTTGAAATGTGTTTAAAAAATTTGATTGTGGCCTTGCAAAGATGTGTTGAATTTAATCTAGTGCTTAACTGGGAAAAAAGTCATTTTATGGTAAAGGAGGGTATCGTGCTTGGCCATAAAATTTCCAAAAAAGGGATTAAATTTGATCGAGCAAAGGTGAAAGTTATCGAGAAATTACCGCCTCCCATTTTAGTAAAGAGAGTGCGTAGTTTCCTTGGTCATGCAGGATTCTACCGGAGATTCATAAAAGACTTCTCAAAAGTTGCAAATCCACTTTGCAAACTATTGTAGAAAGAAGTGAAATTTCTCTTTGACGACGAATGCTTGAAGGCATTTGAGTGCCTTTAAAAGAAGCTTATTGAGGCCCCTATTGTTATTGCACCTGACTGGGCAAAACTATTTGAAATACTATGTGATTCAAGTGGTTTTGCGCTGGGAGCTGTATTAGGACAAAAGATGGATAAATTGTTTCACCTGATCTATTATGCCAGCAAAGTGCTGAATGAAGCACAAAAGGATTACACAGTAACTGAATAGGAATTACTAGCTGTGGTCTATGCTTTCGAGAAATTCAGATCTTATCTACTTGGGACTAAAGTGGTAATCCATACTGATCATGATACTTTGCGGTACTTGATGGCCAAGAAAGATGCTAAACCAAGGCTTATTATATGGGTATTGCTACTGCAAGATTTTTATTTTGAAGTCAAAGATAGGAAAGGTTGTGAAACAACACAGAGTGGCTACTCCGTACCACCCGCAAACTAGTAGGCAAGTGGAGGTGTCAAATCATAAATTTAAGGCCATCCTATCCAAGATGGTGAATGCTAGCCGAAA
Organism: Capsicum annuum; assembly: GCF_002878395.1. Taxonomy (NCBI): domain Eukaryota; kingdom Viridiplantae; phylum Streptophyta; class Magnoliopsida; order Solanales; family Solanaceae; genus Capsicum; species Capsicum annuum. Next base: position 7,256,037 of record NC_061118.1, on the reverse strand, counting down.
AGAATGTTCGCATAAACATAATGATGCCTTGTGGGCATACCGAACTACTTTCAACACACCTATTGGCATGTCACCATTTCAGTTGGTCTATGGAAAAGCGTGCCATTTACTAATAGAGCTGGAACACAAAGCTTTATGGGCGCTCAAGAGGTTGAATTTGAATTGGAAGAAAGCAGCAGAGATGAGACTAGGGAAACTGAATGAGATGGATGAATTCCCTCTCAGGGCATATGAATGAGCAGATTTGTGTAAATAAAGGATGAGAAAGTACAATGACTAGAAAATAGAGAAATGAGAGTTCAAAAAAGGGGGACTTGGTGCTTCTGTTTAATTCCAGACTTAAATTGTTCCCAGGGAAGCTAAAATCTAAGTGGTCAGACCCTTTTAAGGTAAATCAATTCCACTCATCTGGAGTAGTGGAGCTCAAAAATGAAGATGGCAGTACATTCAAAGTAAATGGGCAACGGGTTAAGTTTTACATTCTCCCGGAAGAGTCAGTAAAAACCATCACCATTATTTGTCTCGATGAAATCTAAATTAATCGAGACACCTGAGTCGTTCCACGACTTTAAATGAAGCACTGCATGGGAGGCAACCCATGATCCCTGAGAACAACCCAGTCCAGGTATACCTTAACTCTTAATCTAGTTTTTGCTTTAGTTCTAAGTTGAGGGTAGCTGGTATTCTGCTGTTGTAACATAGTTTTTAGTAAAAAAAACACAAAAGGCAGTGACATATCTGGCTCAATATTTAACCATCCTCTAAATGTCTTGCTTGATAAACTGTGTGGATTACAATTACTTGTGACCATTGTGAATCTTGTTATGGCATTAAGTTTTAGTTGCTACTGCTAACAATTGCACGAATTGGATAAGTAGTAGCTGGTAATATACTTGTGTTCCATTTTACTGAGTTCCCTTTGACTGCTGAATCCAGAACTTGCCCGGTTCGTCTTACCTTAGTTGAAAGATAGGGGTAAGGAAAGGATCATAGGTCGTTTTTGAATTGAGTCACTTTTTAACCTAAATTGACCTTCCTTGTGTACATGTTACCACTTGATCCCTATTTTGAGCCTAAATTAACCATTTCTTTCTATAATACCTATCCCTTTCCTTTTAGATCATAATGAACCTGTTTTAGCCTTGGTTCTCCTTGGATACTGTGCACCTTGACTTAGGCAAACAGCCTAAGTTGAGGGTGGATATCATAGGGGTGCATGATGTAAATTAGGTATGAAGAAGGGTAGATTAAAAGAAAAAGAATAAGTGAAAAAAGAAATAGAAAGTTGGGTGTTGGTGAAAAAGTGCAATAAAAGAAATTTATTTGAATAGGAAGAAAGAACCACCCATTCTGAATGTGTGATCAAGAAAAGAGAAAAAGAAGAGAAAAGAACAAGATAGAAAAAGAAGTTAATAAGTGGACCCCACAAGTTAAAGTAGTGCCAAGGAGGTTAGTTACTCTAAATGTCGTATACAATCATACCAGCCCTTAGCCTACGTTACAAGCCTAAGAAAGACCTATAGTGATCCTAGCTTACCTGTCTAGGCACTTTGGTAATGAAGATAAGGGCAAGCATATGGTATTTGGCATACATTGGTTTGAACTTCATATTGAGAATGAGTATTTTTGTGATGATCCCCATGTTGATACTTTGATTTCTATTGTGAGAGAAAAAAGGAAATTCTTTGTTGTGAGGGCACACTAGTGTATTGCTAAGCGACTTACTTATTTGGGTAGTGTCATATTGATATAAGCATTATTGTTGGTACTTAGTTGATGCCATAGCTGAATCTCTTGTGTTATAGTGCTGTTTTTCAATAAGATATATAGTAGTTTAAATTGGTTGACCTTAAAGGCGGTAACTGAGTTTTGAGCTAAAATGGTTGTCGACTGCTGAATGTTTTTGTATTATCTTAGTTAGTTTGTTTCTTGAGGACAAGCAATTGTTTTAAGTTGAGGGTGTTGATGTCTGAGCAAAAGCTAACACATTTAATACTTTTTATCTCAAAATAATTGTGAATTCTGAAGCAACTCTTGTTATTTTGATGTGTTTGCTCATGATATTGCAGTAAAAGGCTAAAGGAATGGAAATAAATGACAATGGAGAAAAAGAATTAAAAATCTGAGCAAAAGAGAAGAAAACATGGTTGACGACATCCCTGATAAGTCGTCAGCCTTGTGATAGCCTATTAGAAGCAGCGTCAGCCTTAACTAGGGAATTGAAGCTGAGAAGCAGTACTGACGACATCTGTGATGTGGCGTCATATGGGTGAAAAGGCATCAAGAATGGCGTCAGCCTTAAGCAGAAACTCAGCGATAGGAGAAGACATCTGACGACGTTGGTGATACGCCGTCAGATCCTTGACGCAGCATCAGATACATCGTCAACCTAAGGCAGAGAATTCTGGAGCAAGTCTGACGCCATCCGTGATAGGGCGTCAGCCTCTTGACGCGGCGTTATCTTGGGCGTCACCTAATTTGTGAATTAATTGAATTTGCTATTTTATTTCCTTAATTAGGCTTTAGTATAAATAGCATCTTTTAGGGTTTATTCAGGAGTTCTCTTTTTTTTAGTTTTGGAGAGTTTTATTTTTTCTCAACACTTATCAACTATTTATGGATTCCAATTTTCAGGATTAAATTGAAGAAACTACTTGTTGCTTTCATCTGTTTGTAAGTTTATCCTTATTATCATGAATTCAACTTTGTATTTCGTTTATCAAATCATGAGCGGCTAATTCCATTAGCCGAAGTTATGGGATCCATAGACTAGGGTTTGATAGGTTACTAGGTATTTAACGGATTTAAAGAGTAGTAGGACGTCTTGAAATTCTGTTGTTTTAACTAAACTCTATTGGTTAGAAACATTAGGTTATGGCTTAGGTTTTATTTGCTTCTAATGGAGAAATAGACTAGAGGTCGTGAATTATCAACAGGGACTCAAAAGCTACCAACCTTCTGTTTAATGGTCAATGGCGTAACTGGATTGATCTACCTGAGATAAAATCCTATTGGAAATAGATAAGTTACCTAAGTTCGAGAGAATTAGATAATAGATTGTCTGGTGAGGTCGAGAGATAAGTCAGATAGTATCGTCGTCAGGGATATTCTATTGTTTCTACTTACTTCAAGAATCCCAAGCATTACCTAGTATCTGTCAATTCTCAAAACCCATGGTGAACATAACTCTGGTTTCCCATTTAGACTGATTTCAAACACTAAAATATTAAAAGTTACAATTAACTCTCTATGAACCTTAAACCCCCATTTTCAACAACATTAAACTTCCAATAAAGTATTTCGTAAACAAATTGAAGTTCATACCATATTCCCTGTGGGATTAGACCCCAACCTAGTTGGGTTTTATATTGATAACGATCACTTACACCCATTCAAGAGTGTAATTTGAGCGTTATCACCCAACCCAGTACCTTGCATGCAGAATCTAATAAGTTATGTACAATCAACTGTCTTGTGGACTAATTAACGAATTTCATCCTCTTCTTTTTGAGTCTCAGGATGTTGACTTACTAACCCTTATCCTAGATCCCTGTTAACTATTAACTTTTGAGTCTCAAGTTATTAGATAATAAATAACCATCTTACATGGATGATACTGATTATCCTAGATCAATAGTTAATCTTTAAATTATCATGGTAATTATCTTTTTCTAGTCACTAATCCTCTTGTGGAGTAAGTAGTTATATTCTAAGTGGGATCTCACCATTTTCAACCACTAAGACATCTATCAAACTGAAGATAATACTATACATGCAAAGATACTAGTTTAGAACAACTTAGCACTTCCCCTACTTTCTTAGTATGCCAGGGTTCCCACAAACATATCTAAGGATTTTAGCCACGCATTCTTGTGAAATGATTAACATAATTCATAATTGAAGAATTCAATTAATATCAAAATAATCAATAAGTAAAACCCAAATTCAACAACTGAATAATCAACCAAAATCAATACAGAGTAATCCCACGATCAAAACTCAAATCTTGGAATCAAATATATATTTGTAAGTGTTAAGGGTGTGTAACCTAACTACAAAACATCATAAGGGTATTTATTGGATATAAAGAAACACTAAAAATCAAAACCCAAATGAAAAAGAAAAATTGAGGTCAATTTTCACTTACTTAGACCACATACGGGACATATGTAACACATACAGTGGTGCTTAGTAAGTGATAGAACTCCTGCACAGCTCCAGAAACTCTCTGGACATTACCCTCTAGCACTTACTAAGGCCACATATGGATCGTATGTACCACATACGGACTGTATGTGGTCCTTAGTAAATGACAGAGTCATTTTTTCCTACTTCTGAGCCTCTGGACTTCAAGTTCTGACACCTACTTAGGTTTCCTAGGCTCGGTAACTGGTACATACACCCAAAATTACCTCGATAAGTAGCCAAAATCTTCAATTTTCATCTTTTTCTTTAGTTTAACATTCAAAACCTGATATCCTGTAAAACATACCTAATATACATCATATCTCAAAAAACAACCTAATAAACTTGCATATTTTCATCATTTTAAGCATCAAAAGTGTTATAAATCTGTAACACATCATAGTATAGTCGGTTAGGAAAGAATCATAAGCCGTTTTTTATATTAGTCAACTTTTAACTTAACTGAACTTCCATGTGTGAATAAGTATCCCTTGATCCTAATTTTTAAGCCTTATAGCCTATCTTTTTTTTTGTTACACCTTTCACCTTTCCTTTTGTATTAAAATGAACCTATTTTAGCCCTGGTCCTTCTTGGACAATGTGCAGCTTAACTCTGGAAAATGACCTAAATTGAGGGTGGCTATTATAGGGGTGCCTAATAAAAGTGGGTATCTAGAAGGTAAAAATAAGAAAAATGATAGGTATGGTTGGGTGTGGTAGAAAAATAAAAATAAAGAGAAAGAAAAGAAAAATTAAAATTAAAAAAAAAAAGAAAACAAAACACACCCAACTTGAGTGTGCGATAAAAGAATAAAAATAGAGAAAGAAGGGTTGAATAAAAAGAAAATTAGATGATAAGTGGAACCCAAAGTTAGTATAGTGCCAAGTAGGCTTAGTCACCAAATATATCCATATGTACCATACCAGTCCTCAAGCCTACATTACAAGATGGATAAAGTCCTATAGTAATCTTAACTTGGTTATTTGAAAACTAAGGTAAAGAAAATAAGGGCAAGCCTATGGTATTTGATGCATATTGGGGGAACTTCTCTTTTGAGCGTGAGTGTCTCTTGATTTTCCTGGCATTAACATTCATTATTCCATATGAGTGAGTGGGACTTCTTCGTTGTGAGAGCAGATGGGTTGTATTGCTAGTTGCTTACTTGTTTTGGCAGTGTAACTTATATATATGCATGGTTATCTGTTGCTAATATAATTAACATTCTTTGATTTTCTTATGGAACATTGTTGTGTTTCATGTAGACACACTGTTGGTTTTGAATTGTTGAAATAGAAGGGGGTAGTGTTTTTTACCTTAAAGTGTTGACTAACTGCCTTAGATAAATTAGAGTTCTCCTAGTTAAGCATAGTTGTTTTGTTTTGTTTTATTATGTTACTTGAGGACATACAAACATTCTAAGTAAGGGTGTTGATATGATATGGATTCATTACACTTTCGACGCATAAAATGATGAACATATGGGAGTTACTTAGGTTGTTTTATTAGAGAAAATGTGTTTTCATTATGATTTTGCAGCAAATTAGGTCTTGGGACTGTTCTAGAAGAAAAGTGAGAAAGTTGAAGTTTTTGGCCACAGAAGTGGGTACTTACGACCTGTATATGCTACCTACGGTCCGTAGCTATTAGATTAGGTATCAGAAACTAGAAGTCTAGAGGCTCGGAAGTGCAGGAAAAAAACTGTCACTAATGAAGGGGCACCTACGGTTCATAGGTGATAGAGTAGGTTATAGAGAGCCAAAGTCCAGAGAGTTCAGGAACTGAAGGAGGAAGGGGGCCACCTATGGATTGTAGGTGCCACCTACGGCCTATAGTGGCCCAGTAAGTGGCCACTGACCTTGATTTTCCTTCTTTATTTGGGAGTTTTTTCCTAGGGTTTCCTTGTAACATATATATACTCTTTTGACATTTTTAGTTAGTTTACGCAGTCTATATACTTATAAATATATATTTGATTACAAGATTTAAATTTGATCTTAGGAATACTTTGTTCTTGATTGTTGTTGATATTTTAGTTATAGACTTGGGGTTTTATTCAGTTATTATTGTGATATTGTTTGAATATCTTCAATTATGAATTCCTTTGTATGTTTCACAACAATGAGCGGCTAAAGCCCTTAGCTAGGGTTGTTGGAACCCTGGCAGATTGATGAAGTAGGAGAAGGGCTGAGTTGTTCGAAATGGATACTCTTGTATGCTATGTAGTTACATTCAGTTTAATAGATTTCTTAGCAGTTCCAAACATTAAGATCCCTCCTAGCATATCACTACTTACTTCATAAAAGGAGAAGGGATTAGAAAAAGATAATCACAATGGTATTTAAAGATTAATTATCAATCTAGGCTAATCAGCACAATCTATGTAAGATGATTGTCTATCATCTAATAACTTGAGACTCAAATGGTAATAGCTAATTGGGATCTAGGATAAGGGTTAGTAATACAATATCCTAAGACTCAAAAGGTAAAGGGTGAAATCCATCAATTAGTATACATGACAGTTGATGGTACATAACTTATCAAATTCTACATGAAAGATATCAGGATTAATTAAACAAAGTACGATAAACCTACCAAGCTGAGAAGCCTGGGGGAACACAGTTGTAGTGTTCATATCTGACTTATTACAACCAAAGTTGAGTTCTATTATTTGTTCGATATTACTACTACAAACCCCCTATTTAATTTGTGCACTGCACGTTAGTTCCAGCAAATGGATATAATTCCATGTATCCCCTTAGGTTCAACCCCAACTTGAGTTGGGTTACTTTACTTGACAGCGACCGTTTTATCTTCAATTAGAAGTGTAGTTTGAGCATTGATCAACCAATTATTGTTGTTGTTTGTTGAGTGTTGCATGTACGTTTTTGGCTTATAGGTGCTCGGTTACATTATTGGTTATTTGGATTTACCTCTTACTTTATTATTTTATTAAATTATTATTGGAATATTTTGTAGTTGGTGAATTATGGGTTAGTGCCTATAGTTGTCAGTATGTTTTTGAACCCTTTCCTCTATTATGGTATAATACATTATTGTTTGGTTATCTCATGATTAGTCACACTTCAATTAGAGACCTTGATTTCATTAATGTTAGTTTTCTTATTTAGTTATAATCCTTGAGACGTTAGGTAGACTCCTTCAGGCTAATATCTTTTAATTCAATTACTGATAAATATATATACGAAAATATATGGTATTGCCGTATATCCCTCTCCTTTCTTATCTTATTGTATATACATGCTTTTAGCTTTGTATTACAACTATATATACTTCTCCCACTCTTAAATATGTATCAACTAATGATACATGGTGTTGTACTTTCTTCCCTGATTATTAGTAGGATAGGGTAGTTTATCCTTATTGTTTCTTTTGTGATATTATATTTCTATTGGATAGTTACTTGTAGGTTATTTTGCTTTATATATTATTTATACTTGCATTATTTCTGGAGGTTAGTATGTCGATGTCTACTGAGTACCATGTATTTAGTACTCATACTACACGCTACAGCTTGTAGATCATAGTACAAGTTCTCAACATTGATGTGTGCATCGTGCAGAGAAACCATGGATCAGATATTTAAAGTGACCTCCTGACGTCTGAAGAATTCAGGCTCTCCCTTTTATTATTGGGCTGATCTTCATTTTGTATTTTGAAGACAGTGATATATATGTGTGTGTGAGAGTGTGTTTGTGTCGTGATTACTTTGTACTCATGTTTTATTAGAAGCTCTTATACCAACTTCACCAGGTTTTGGGGATGTATTTACTTCTTTTTGTTTTCTTTCTCTTTTTTTAGTTTCTCTTTCATTTTTCATTATTAGTTCATTACTAGTTGTTCTGAACTAAAATTTATCTTACCTAAAAGAGGGTTATGGTAGATGTCATCATGACCTGAGAAATTGAGTCATGACAAGAAGACTTTTAGTCAATTCAAGGAGATCGATCCTCTATAATTCAATGGGGATCCTAGTGCAGATGCATATGAGTACTTGGCTAGTTGTCACTAGAGATTGCAAAATTTTGGTTTGGTGAAATCCAATACAGTTGATTTCATAATTTTCCAAATGATTAGTCTAGCTAGGCAATGGTATAGAGCTAATTTGATAGTAGATCAACTAGGTCACCTCCTCTCAATTAGATGCAATTTTCTCAGGTGTTTTTAGAGAAATTTGTTTCGCATAGCATGCAGAAGGACAACATAAATGAATTTGAGATATTTTGAGAAGATAGTGTGTTTGTAACAGAATATGGGATAAGATTCCATGTTTTATTCCATCATGCATTGATGATAATTCTAGATGAGATGGTGTAATGACCCTCTAGGTTTTTTCTGTATTTTTGTTCATTTTCATCATTTAGAGTTTTGTTATAGCTGCCCCAAGTTATCTATGACTTACTAGTGCTGACATTTGGTTACCAGGTAGTTTATTTGGTTTTTAGAGTCAATTCCCTATTTTAAAGTCTTCATTGGTTAAAATTGACTATGGGCAAAAACTTTAGTCAAATGACCTCTTATGCTAATTCTGATAGTTCCAATAGCTTCAAAACATCGATGTAAGTCTAGATGGTCCTTTGGATCGGGTTCCAAGGCTTTCAATCTTATTTTGGGCTACTGGACAGAAATTAAGAAAAGTGACACTTGTGTATGGGACTCACCTTTTATCGAAACGACCTCATATGGAAATTTTAATTGTGCCATTGAATCTGGGACATCGAATTTGATAGGTTAACATAGTTCATTTGCATATATGGTATTCTGTATGAATCCCGAGGGGTCGGCGAAGACTTGGAAAAATACCAAGTCTCTAGTTGGTGCATTCAGTTGGTATGAACACTAAAGAAGCCCTTTGGTCACTTTAGCAGTCTTCAGGCGCTTAAGTAGCCTTGGCCATCTTAGTATGCCATTTTAGCAGCAAGTTGGATACTAAAATGCATGCCGCTTTAGCACTGGTTTCTCTGCTTGCTGGCCTGAGTGCTTTATCACTGACCGCTAAAGCGGCCTAGTGCCAACTTTAGTTGCACCTGGAGCCTTATAAATTTCCGACTTAGCCCAATTTTCTCCTATTTTTCACACAAATTAAAGAGTGAAAAGCCTAGAACATGTGGGAACTTGGGAGAAACATTGATAGGAGATACTGGGATATTTGTAAGCTTGGATTACTCATTTCTTCTCTGAATTCTTGGTAAGTTTTCATTGAATTCATGGTTAATTTCCCCATTATTTTCCAAAATTCCTAGATTATTAGTGGGTTGATTGTAGCACCATTTGAGCTCAAAATTTACCCATTCTTGAGGCTAAATATTCCTTGAGCACAGAGGAATGCGTTGATGGTTTCAAAAGTATGATTTCACAAGTGGGCTCGACATGAAATTTTTACGTAATTTTGGACCCAAAGCATGAAAATGAAATATAGGTACTGTTGTTCTCGTATTGATGAGTAGATTATGACTTTGATAACTTGGCATCTTACAGAATATTCTCAAAAGAGGAAATAGATAATTTAGAGGGATTTCACTGGGCTTTTCTTCGACGTCTAAGTAGGATAGTTTTACCTTCCTCATAGATTAAGCTAATTTATATTATATTTATGATATTATACTAGATATGGGCAGAAAATTAGGTCTTGTTTACATAATTAGTATTATTTGGATTATTTAGCCTATTAAGGAATCATAAATTAGGCGTAATTGGTGTAGTTGCTCATGTTTTAGGTAGAATTGCTATCTTAGGAATAAAATTGGCTTATTTATCATCTAATGTAATAATTAGATACCTTATACTAGTATGGAATAGAATTTGCCTTAGATTGACTCTCGGGTATTAGAAATGAGCTCCTACGATCCATTTTGGGCCAAGACTATCGTTAGCTCCTTATAGACTTAATGGGCTTATTATATCCTTAAAATGTATATTCTAGAACTTGAAGAGTCTAGATTCTTGACACTTATTCTAGTTGGTACGTGGGAGTTGGTGCTAGATCTGGACTAAGTTCGGTGATTTATTAATATTATGTTTTGGTTCAAGTTTGGCAATTAATGGCATGAGTTTTGGTTCAAGTCCGAAAAATGAAGATGATAATGATATGAGTTTTGGTTTGAGTCTAACATTAAGAGGTTGTTTATGGTATTTTATGGCATGGATGGATTCATGGTTATGGTTTAATATTGGTAAATTTATGGAACTTCAGTCATTTACACACTTGATTGCACCCTCCGGGCTTATGGGGGCCCGCATTAGGTTATTTACTTTTCCGCACTTACTGGCTTATGGGGGCCAGTCTTGTAAGATTGATTATGCTTTCTTTCATACTATATTAGTTTCGGTTATTTATTTATAGTGTTGGAGCATTATTCCATGTTTGCCCTTTTACTTTGACTTAGCTTATTATCTTGCGTCTTTATTATTCTTATATTATGATTTAGCTCAATCGACCGATAATGCAAACTGAGTACCCATGGTTTTGATACTCATACTATACTTTTGTACTATTTTTTGTCTAGATATTAGTGGTCACCAATGACGTGACGATCATACTATTTAGAGTTTAGAGGCAGGGCAAGCTCTTAGAGCCAGAGTTGCCCTTTTCTCCTTCTTTTACTTTGCTTAGTCTTTCATTATTTGAGACTGATATATATTGACTACTATAGTACTTATGTTTGTTTTTGCCAGTGGCTCTTGTACCGACACTACTAGGTCATGGGATGTTGTTTTGTTATTTTATCTATCTTTCAGACTATTATTATTACTTAAATTATTGTTGTAATTCTTTACTTGTAAATTTCTGGCTTTTATGCCTTTTCTACCAAATTGGCCCATTGTTTATAGATCTGAGTTATAGTTTGGTTTACCTACCGGTGGGATAAAGTAGGTGTCCTCATGACTGATAAATCAAATCGTGACAAATAAAGAGAGTGAAGAGATTTTTTAGGGGACTTCATTATTCCATTCGTCTAGCTGCAGCTTAAGTGGCTGCTATAGGAGCAATTTTGCAAAAATTAGTTGATGCTACCTAGGATGTGGAGTTGATTAGGTGATAGAAATCTAAGGATAATGGAGCATGGAGCAAGAAGCCCCTTAATTTAGGCAGCTTCTGTGGTACCTCGTTTGAAGGTAGAGTTTATTTTGGGGAAGGTTATCATCATGAGTCTGACGAACCCATCCATTTAGCCTTGTAACCATCAATACACATGGTTCAGGTCAAAGTCCACATGGTTCTCTTATAGCTCTTCTTGTCATAAAAATTATTGCAATCATCAAGATTTTTCTCAATCTCTTTAGTACAGAAAGTATAATATGAGTATGGTGATTAGGGGCATCACTGAAAGGATTTACCTAGGTAGAGGCAGGGTGAATCATGATATGCCTCTCAGGTTTTTACATCTCGAACTGGGATACAACCAGTCAGAGATGGTGGTTAGACATGTAGAGATAGTTCTCAAATTAGGTAAGGTCGTGTTTATTTTGATGGTGGTTTGGACCAGTACTATGATTTCCATGTTATACTAGAGGCAAAGGCTTTAAATACGATTATTACAAGTATGTTCCCAGATTTTCACTGAGCAACTACAATATTGTTTGATCCAAACTTTGCTTATACTTATGTGTTTGCATAGCTTGCTCCAGGTCTTGACATGTTGTGTGATTCACTTGCTATGCCTATGTGTCCTTCTACTTATGTGGGTTATTCCCTTTAGTAGTATATGAGGATTATCTGTCTTGTGTAGTTACCGTGGTAGGGTACATATCTAGGTAGATTTGGAGAGTTTAAATATGGTGAATTTTGATACTATTTTTGGGGCATGGATTGGCGATCTCCAAATCATGTGATCTTAGTTTTCATGTCAAAATAGTTACCTTTTCTATGTCATTCTTAGAATGAAGCGGAAGGTACTCCTAGTCACTATCCAAAGAAAGTGATATCATTTCTTAAGGCTCAATGGATGGTTGGGAGGTGTGTCTTACCTATTTCGCCTAAATTTGGAATACCAGTGCTAACCCTACAATACAAGACTTTACATCGGTAGTGAGAGAGTTTTTGAAGGTGTTTTCAATATTAATTTTGGTACTGATTTGGATTCAGACACTCAACTATTTTTGTTTTGCCATATCATATCATATGGTGCCAACCAAGTTGAAGGAACAATAAAAGGATTTATTGGTTAAGGGGTTTATTAGATAGAGTCTCCCCCTTGACTATTCTTGTTCTATTTGTGAAGAATAAAGGCGGTTTCATGTGGATGTGTGTCAACCTCTAATTGTTGAATAAATATGACTTCATGCAGATGTCCTAATATGACTGCTCTTTTACGGACTTATTCTAGAAGAAAATCCAGACAAGCAAGTGGAGATAATATGTCTTAGTTAGTTTCAGATAAGATAAGATATATAAGTAGTTATCTATAGAAGTTATCAAAAGTTATCTATAGCAGCAACTATCTGCCTATGTCCTATCTTTATGTTTTAGTCAGCAACAACTATCTGCATAAATCCTATCTTTATGTTTTTGTATAAATATATGTACCTGGAGAATTCTAAAATAGAGAAGCAGTATTATTATATTTGTATCTGGAGTTTTGTCCACTCCATACAGACTTAGTTATTGGTTAATGTTGTGTTTAAGATTCTTACACTTTATTTAACTAGCAACATTTTCATTTAATTCTCTTCTTCATTTTAATTTATATCATTTTGGTATCAGAGCAGCAAGATCCAAAATGGTATCCACACGATCTTTTAAAGAACCACCATCACAACAAGTCACAAACCATCCAAGTGAGCCTTCTAATAGTCATATTGTCCAACAATTAACATATATAACATTACATTTGAAAACATTAGACGTAGCAGTGAAGGGTCAAAACAATTAACATATATAACATCACATTTGGAAATATTAGACGCAGCAGTGAAGGGTCAAACTAGTGGTACTCAAACTAATGTTAATCTTGTTACATTCTCTAAAGGAAAGGGTCCAGAATATAATAGAGGTCCTCATGACACTATAAAGTATTCTTGGGATTAAGAAGCTGATATTTGTGTGGATATTCCTTGGTGGTTAATAAATCCATCCCATAAGCCACACCCAAAAATGGAATTTCCTCAATTTGAAGGAGGAGATCCTCATGACTGGATTTTGAAGGCTGAAAAATATTTTTGGTACTTTCAAACTCATGATAATTTAAAGGTGGATATTGTAGCCATGTATATGGAGGGTGATGTGTGTGATCTCTTTGCATGGATTAATAGTGAGCATATACTATTCTATTGGGAGGACTTTATTAAATCTTTACAAGAGAACTATGGTCCTGCAGAATTTCAAAATCTAGATGAACATTTACGCAGCATTCGACAATTGGGCACAGTATAAAAATACTACCAAGAATTTGCGAAATGATCTACTTGAGCCAAGAATTGTCCAGAACACTGTCTTTTGGGAGTGTTCCTTACTGGACTTAATCAAAAACTCAAAGAAGATATTAGAATTCACAAGTCCAGAACAGTGTATAAAGCTATGAGCCTTGCAATGGAATTTGAGGAAAAAATGGGTTCCAATCATGGGAATAAAGGTTCTCAATAGACAAATACATCACGATCCAACACAAACCAAATAGGTTCTACATGAGAAGTTCTCCACCAATCAGTAGGCAACCAACTTGTTCCATGAACAAATCCAAATTCCACACAAATATCTTCTCGTCTTTTTCAGAATTGTGCTTGGGATATAGAGAAACAAAATCACATAACCAAAGGAATTTGTTTAAGGTGTAATGAGAAATTTGCACCAGGACACCATTGTAAGACAACATCTCTCACTCTTATGGAGACAAACGACAACATTAAAAGGGGTGAATTAGTGGAACAAATGCCAAGTGACGTTATTGATGGGGATGCAAGTACAAATGACCTTGCTGAAATTTCATTCCATACCTTTCTAGGTAACACGAAAGGCACAACAATGAAACTTCAATGGACTTTAAATGGACGCAAGGTGCTGTTTTTGATTGATAGTGGATCATCCCATAATTTTATATCTAAGAAAATTGTTAAAGAATTAAAGTTGATGGCTCACATTGTCCACTATTTTGGAGTCCAGATCGGCAATGGAGAAATCATACGTTGCAACCATCTAAGCCAAAATCTAGTTGTGAAATTCACTAAATTAACTATTGACCAAGATTTCTATCCTTTCTCTGTTGGAGAGGCAGATTTGGTTCTTGGAATTAAGTTGTTTGGGTATTTAAATAAAGTCCAAGCTAACTGGAATGAAATGTTTTTTATTTTAGTTTAAATGGGAAGAAATATAAGCTTTAGGGGGTTCCACATGAATCAAATACACCAGTTGCTTTCTAGTATTTCTCCAAAGAGGATGATACTTCAGGTAAGTCTCTACCCGTTGTCATTCAAAGTTTGCTTCACAAATTTGAATTAATTTTTGAAGAACCCAATACTCTACCACCTTTTTGCCAACACACCCACTCTATCTTTGGATTCATAACTCAAAACCTCCCAACATCCATCTAAACCGCTATCCTTAATTTCAAAAATCAAAAATTAAAAAGCAAGTATTGAATTAATCCAGAAGGTATTTATAAGGCCGAGTACCAGTCCATTTGCTAACCCTGTCCTTCTCATCAAGCAAAAGGACAATACGTGATGTATGTGTATTAATATAGAGATCTTAGCCAAATCACGATTCTAGATAAGTATCTAATCCTTACTATTGATGAGCTTCTTGATGAATTACACAGAGCAACTATTTTCTCAATTATCAATTTCCATTTCGGTTACCACCAAATACGTTTCAATCCTATAGATATTCATAAAACTACTTTCCGTATGCACTTTGGCCATTATGAATTCACAGTTATGCCCTTTGGTCTCACTAATGCCCCTTCTACATTCTACTTTGCTATGAATGATTTGTTTAGACCACATTTAAAAAAATTTATTCTCATATTCTTTGATGACATATTGATATACAGTCAGACCTTTTAGCAATATATCAATCACTTGCAACTTTCTCTCCAACTTTTTATGGACAATCATTTCTATGCCAAAACTTCGAAATGCTTATTTGTATAGCTTTAAATTTCTTTTTTAGGTCATGTGATTTCATAAAATGGGGTTAGTGTTGATCATGATAAAATTCAAGCAGTGATGGAGTGGATTGTACCAACTAATGTGAAGGATTTACATGGATTTCTTGGATTAATAGGTTATTATCATAGATTTGTGATGGGTTATGGAATGATGGCTTGACCACTCACTGAACTTACCAAGAAAAATGATTTTTAATGGTCAATTTCCGCTGAAAATGTTTTCCAACTTCTCGAGAAAGCTTTAACCACTATTCTGACACTACGACTTCCAGATTTCACTTAACCATTTGTGATGGAATGTGATGCTACTTCAAAAGGAATAAGGTCTATTCTTCTTCGGGATAACTATGCTACTGCATATTTTTGTAAGGGACTTTCTTTTTCTAGTCTTTTAAAGTCTACCTATGACTGAGAATTATTTTCTCTTGTTTTAGCATTGCATAAATGGATACATTACCTCTTGGTCCAGCATTTTTATGTTAGAATAGATCATTATAGCCTCAAGTATCTCTTTTCCCAACATATTACCACTAATGAGAAATAAAGATTATTGATGAAATTGCTTTCCTTTGACTTCACAATTGCCTATGGAGCAGGGTAAGAGAATTTTGGAGCTAATTCTCTTTCAAGAAGGCCATTGAATACTGAATTTTTTGCTCTTGTTATTCCTGTTCCATTGGATTTTTCCAACTAGCAAAATTCTCTCCAAGCAGATACATATACTCGTGAGATTATTCAAGCAATCTGTCAAGACCTTTCCTTAAACCAGATTTTCACTTGGTGGATCAAAAACTTTATTTCAAGGAAAGGTTGGTTATTCCATATCATTTTTCTCTTTGACAAAATCTTATCTCAGAGTCTCATTATACACCTTCTATCGGACATGGAGGATATTTAATATCCTTGAATCGTCTTTCCTCCAATTTTTTTTGGCCAAGGATGAAGCAAGATGTTAAGCTCTTTATGCAGAACTGTATGGTTTGTTAACAGGCCAAATACCAATCTTTGGCCCCAGCTGGACTCTGCAACCATTTCCTATACCTAATATAATAGGGGAAGATATCTCACTTGATTTTATTATAGGACTTCTAAAATCTAGTGGTTATGACACAATTTTGATTGTCGTAAATCATCTCAGCAAGTATTTTTATTTCATCTCACTTTCTCACCCCATATACTTCTAAGATAGTTGCTAATGTGTTTATCCAAAGAAATTATACTCCTCCACGGTATTCCTCGATCAATCTTATATGAACGGGATGCTATCTTTCTCAAATTTTTCTGGCAAGAGCTTTTTCGACTAAGACAAACAAGATTATGAATGGGTACGTCTTAGCATCCATAATCTGATGGACAAACCGAGGTGGTTAATAGATGCTTGGAATCTTATTTTCTATGCTTTGTTATGGAGAAACCGTGGTTAATAGATGCTTGGAATCTTATTTGTTATGCTTTGTTATGGAGCAACCTCGTACATGGAGTCAGTACTTACCATGTGTAGAATTTTCCTTCAACAAAGGTTACCACTTGTTGACACCTAATTTTTTTCCTCCACGATTAAATTTAACCCTGGGTTTCTTCAATTTTTAATAAAATTAAAATATTTATTTCATCCTAATAATGCGCTCTAAAATATTTATTTGGGTTAATTCAGTCATTTAATTGATGATTTTATATTTTTGTATTTACATATGCAAAATTGTATAAATTTTGTTACTTAAAAGAACATTTTTATCAAAATTGAATTTTTACTGATTAAGCTTGAAAATTAATCTGAACGGATAAAGTCTTTATTTAAATAAAATTTATTCTCAAAAATTATTTATTTGGAGAAATATTTATTTAATTTTATTAAATAAAGAAGCACGTGATTAAAGGAAGTATTAATTTGTATTGAGTTTTAATTTAATTTAGCCAATCTATTAGATTTGGCCATAATTGCAATGCAATCGTACAATTGATTTTCAATTTCATCTAAATTGAATAAATTTGGCTAAATTTTAAATCCCAATTAGGGTTATATTTTAAATAACCCTAAATTCCCAAAAACTCTTATTATTTCTACCCGATTCCCACCAAAATCAAATTCAAATTTTGAAATTCAAAAATTATACTACATTGTACAATTCCCCCTCCACCTTGTCCTTTTTCCAAATTCAAATTTTAAAATTTAAAAGTTGTACTACATTGTACCATTCCCCCTCAGCCTTTTCTTTTTTTCAGTTTTGAAATTCAAAAATAGTACTACATTGTACAATTCCCCCTCAACCTTTTCCTTTTTCTAATTTTGAAATTCAAAAATTATGCTACATTGTACAATTTCCCCCACTTTATCTTCCATCTCACCTTATCTTTAATTTTAAAATTCCAAAAATATGCCGAAATACTTTCTCCCACAATGGTGGACTAATATAATTGTATCCCCATCCTTTCCTATAAATACTACCATTATTTTGGTAGAAAGCAAGAAAAAAGTCTCAAAGAGTGGAAAGAACTGTTGAGCAAATAGTTAAATTTCTATTCTTTAGTAAAAATTTTCAAGTGGTAGTCTAATTGGGGTTCTCGAAAGATTGCTTTTCAATGGTGATCAAGACTCCGAAGAAAGCTTGAAGTTTCGTTTTGCTGCCCCAAAAAAAGTAAACACATCTTTCCCCTTTTAGTTTTATTAATGTTTTCTTCTTCATCTCCTTCTTCTTCATAGTTCGTAGTTGTGATTTTATTTGAAGGGATTATTTGTCGTAGATGGCCTTGAAGGCCATAGAACGTTGTGGTATCGATATTATGATTATTTTCATGATCATGGTATAAAAATTAGCTAGCAATAGTTGAACGTGTTTCATTGACTTTATTCTTTGATTTTTGTTTAAAATATGTACTCATGCTTTATTTAAATTCATTGTTGGTGTATAAGTTTATTTGTTGCATGTAAAGTTGTTTCTTTTATGTTGAAAAGAATAGTTAATATTGATTATTTCGCCTTTTGGCTTTATTATTTGATTATTATGGATAAATTTTTTATCTTTGTTTATAATATGTACTCATGCTTTTTTTAAATTCATTGCTGGCGTATATATTTATTTTTAGCATGTAAAGTTATTTTCTTTATTTTAAAAAAAAAATTAATGTTGATTGTTTCGCCTTTTAGCTTTATTCTTTGACTATTATGGATAAAGTTTTGATTTTCGCTTAAAAAACATGATCGTGCTTTGTTTAAATTCGTTATTGGTGGATATGTTTACCTTTATTAAGTAAAGTTGTTTCCTTTATGTCAAGAAGGAATAGTTACTATTGTTAAGAATCTGTGAAATTGTTTCCCAATATGAAGTAGTGAGTTACTCGTTTTAATAGTCAAAACTGTCTTTGATTTTCTCTTGTTTAGATTGAATAGTTTTTAGGGTTATAGATTTTCTTGAAATAGTGTTGAACTAAAATAAGAGTTGGCATAGTTGAACACTTTTCCTTAGAATTAATCTTTTACTATTTTTCATATCTTGTCTTTGAATATAATTTCTAAAACATTTTTAATATATGTTATTTGCTTTACCTCGCTTATTGATATATTGCTTAAAGTATTTTTGTACATTTAGATGCCCCATTGTTATTCATATACTACCATAAAATTTTTCTTCAAATTTGTTGATTGACTTTGTTTGATATTGAAAAGTGTTGTTGCATTAGTATGTCTTGTATTTCACAAAAAGATTTCCTCATCTTATGCTCACTCCCCTCTTCTTTCTTTAATGAAAACATGTCTTAGACTATATCATATCATATTTTACTATTTCTTTATGCTTGAGAATATTATTTTTTCATCTCATCATTTGTCATTACATGTAGGATTCTCAAACTCATTTTAATTCTTTTTCTTTTATCCTTTTCTTTGCATGAATCTGTTTTGGAGTCCAAATGGACTCCTTTCCTCTTATATTTTGTGATGGGCCAATAAGACTTACCTCTTTGAGTCAAGTCTGAAGTTTAAACCCAAAGTCGATTATATAGCATCCGGGTGCAAGAAGATAGAAGAAGAAGAAAAATATATCAAAACCCATTGATGAGGTCACTAAGAGACTTGAAAAGTCTCAATTTTTATCATTGTCTTATTCATTATTTATTTCTTTATTTATTTCTTTATCTATTTATTCATTCATGTGAGCCTCAAATCCAAAGTTGTAATCTAATACGGTGAAGCGGATTTTGGGCCTCAAAGGTCCAAAAACTAGCTTAGGATAGGGTAGGGGCCAAAAGCCCAAGTATTTAGATTAGGACAGGTGAAGATGGGCAAAAAGCCCAAATGAGCTTAGGACAGGATTTATGGATTTGGGCCTAATGGACTGTCCTTTAGTTTCCCCCTTCCCCTTTATATGCTAATTGTTCTTAGTTTTCTTAGACTTAGTTAAAATTCCCGCTAAGTCGTCAAGAAGCCAATTTTCCTTAATCGTTTTCTTTTCAAAAAACAATATCCCTTTTTAAAGTTAGTCAAAAAAAGTTATTTTTAAATAGCCCGAATAATTGCAAGTTAGCGGATACTCTAGGTGCCTTAACAACCTTCCAAGAGTATTAATAGGAACCACTTATTCAAAATTTCTAAACTTCAAAGATTTTTTCTGTTTTGAATCTTTTAAGTAATATTTTTAGTTTTTCTTGATATTTTCTCAAAAATCAAGTGGCTAGTTGTGATTTCTTAAATTGTTTCAAACTTTTCTTTATGGTCTCAAAATAGTTTAAAAAGTCGAAAATAATGTTTAAACACTACGAATGGAAAAGGGGCAAAACAGAAATGGCTATTCTTCTAGGCAACTTAGCTAGGTGCTAACCAAATATTTGAATTAGCTTTTTTGACTGACTATTGTAGTGTTTAAATTATTTATGCGCTTATGTGTCTAAATTATTACAATTATTAACTATTGCATTCATGGCATAATTTTGTATTTTGATTATTAAACTATTTTGGGGTTTCGTGAATGTCCTAGACCTTATTGTTGAATTCCACATCAAGTGTTGGGAATACGATGGTTTATCTGCACATGAGGTGTTTGATGGTTATTCGTATTTCCAAACCCAATTCGTCCACTTGAGAACCTGGTCAAAGGATACTAGACACCGAGGATAGAGCCAAACCAAAATCCTATTTAGGCATGAGCCTAGGATGACCCAATACCTGAGGGGGAATTGGGCCCATTTAAAAACCTTTCATACATCTATTTGACCACGATTCATAACAGACGATCATTCTTTGTGTTAAATTTAAGGATATAATGCCGAATTGTACGAACTATTGTCCCTTGGGTTTAAGGGTTTTATTTAGATAGTTTGGTTTAATCAAAAGAAGGTCTTCATCGGTAGAATATCCAGACATTTCAAGAAGTTAAAAGATTGAAGGACATCAAAGAAGACTTAATTTAGATTTGATCCCCTACATGGGATTGATATTATGTATTTCCCTTTTCCCTCATTTTGTATCCCTATTTAATATGTTAATGAAGTTTGTATAATATTTTGGGGACAATGGAACGTCTTACAAACTGTATATATATCCTTCAAACGTTAGGCTTACCTTTGGCTTGAAAGGTCCCAAGTATTTTATGACGCGTTAAAAATTATTTTGTGCTAAAATGCTTCATTATTTTTCTTTGACCATGTTTGTTTACTTTGGTCAATTATTACAATTTATGAACTAACATTTTACTTTTTGAGTGTTTTCCTTTTCTTGTAGAGAGAGGTTTATTTGTATTGGTAATCAAACTTGCTTGCTTCACGAACACTAAAAGAAAAGTGATCACAGGCAGAACATCAATATTTTACCCGGTCTAAGATCAAGAGAGCAACTACCGAATCATCAGCTCTTACTCTGACTAATAGGAAGACTCATTCAACTATGGATCCTAGTTTATTAAGCACTTTATCTGAGTCAGTTACCATATTGTCTGTGGCAATGGACCCTACTGCCTCGATAGAAAGAGAAACAATCCCAGAGTTCATTGCTGGTTTGGAAAAACAAATTGCCAAACTAAGGTTCATGTCGATGCAAAGAACACCTTCTCAAACTCCTCCAAACATGAACCTGCCTTCTGATGCTCGATAAAAAGGTCTTATGTTTCCAACATCAGAAGGAATTAATCTTGGTAGTCACTTTTCCACTTCTTAAAATGTTCATGCTCCTTAGAATAATCCTTTGGTGTATGCATTTGCTCCTCTAAAGGTTCAAAACATAAAATTATTGCATCACACTCCGCCTTTGTACACCTATGGTACTGCTCTACCGATGACGCAAACTCAAGGGTTATACCACCTAGATGTTGATCATTATGTTGAAGTTGAAGATGATCCTAGGGTGTACACTGATGATATGGTGAATAGAAAGATCAAGGCTTTAGAGGATGCAATAAGAAGCCTTATAGGGCTTGGAAGTAATCAAAGTATGAAGTATGAAGAGTTGTGTTCATTTCTCGAGATTGAGTTGCCTCCTGGTTACAAGATCCCAAAATTTGAAAATTTTAATGGGTCTATAAATCCCTTCTTTCATTTGAAAATTTATTGGGAAAAGTTGATTGGTGTGAGCAAAAATGAGGGAATATGAGTTAAGCTATTTAGTTAAAGTTTGACTGGAAAGGCTCTGGAATGGTATGCTAAGCAAGATGTGACTAAGTGGGGCACTTGGGATGACTTGGAAAATTCTTTTGTGGATCATTACAAGTTTCACATTAATATTATTCCTGACAAGATCTCCATCACAAAGCTAAGGCAGAAAATAAATGAGAGCTTTCGTAAATATGCCATACGGTGGAATGAATAGGCAACTAGGGTCCATCATCCTATGGAGGAAGCTGAAATAATCAGTTACTTTATTCATGCACTAAGTCCCAAGTATTTCAATCATATGGTGACAATGGATGGAAATATATTTAGTAAAATTTTCAAGACTGGAGAAATGATTGAGGATGGCCTCAAGACAGGGGAGGATAATAAATTTGATGGAGTTGCAATCTACTCATAAGAGTTTCAGACTGGATCTTTTGGAAGTGGAAAGAAAAAGGAAAAAGAAGTGATCTGAGTAATAACTCAGGAAGGTTTATCCAACTATAAGCAATCCCTACGATACCAACGCAATGTTCGATATGCTCACTATCTGGTCTTCAATGCACTAGCAACATAGCATGCTCATCCTCCACCATAATACTATCAAAATAATGCTCCTCATGCCAATTATGAAATGAAGCCTCCCAAAATTTTCACTCCACTGGCAAAATCTCTTGCTCAGCTTTTTGAAAGGTTGAAAGAAGCAAAACTACTTCATCTAGTAGAAGCAAAGCATGTGAACACTTTTGATAACTGGTATGATCCAAAAAGCAATTTACCACTCTAGAGTCATTGGACATGATATCGATAAATGTATGAATCTTAAGAAAAGGATTCAAGACTTTATTTACAAAAAGGTGATAACACTTGCATAAGCACCAGCTAATGTCAACAATAATCCATTGCGTAATCACAAGAAGTAGTCATTGGAAGCATTAGTCGCAACGAAGAATGAAGTTCCCTCTAAGAGGCACTTTTGGTGTTCTTCTATCTTAAAGTTATTATTTTACTTTCTAGTAATCGCACTTTCTCAAGTTTATTTCCTTGTAATCATACTTTATGGTTTGATTTCCTTGTAGTTGTACTTTATAGTTTCCTTGTAATCGTACTTTCTTATTGTAATGAACTACGTTCAACCTAATTTCCCTAGTGGGATACGTAGGAAGCCTTTATTGGCTTCGATCATGTTATAAAAAATATTAAATATTCTTTTACTTGTGCGAACTATGTTTGACCTAAATTTCCAAGAATGGAATATGTAGGCGGCCTATGTCAGCTTCGGTCAGCCCCTTAGAAAGCTTTTTTTTCATCTTACGCTATGAACTATTTTGACCTGACTTTCCAAGAATGGAATACATAGGCGTCCTATGTCAACTTCGTTCAATCCCTTAGAAAATTTATTTTCCTTCTTACGGTGGAACTATGTTTGATATGATTCCTACCTCAATGAATTATGAGAGAACCACACTAGCTCGATCATATTCTCCATAAGATTTTGTTTAAGAGGGTCTTTATTCAAGTTACATGGAGATGACATGGAAATGTGTAATTGAGGCTGAAATTTTTTAGAAGGTCTCAAAAATTTCACAAGAACTTGACATTTGCTACAAAGTTAAACATCATACATTGCTGAAGTTGAATCGGTGCATAATTTTGAGAAGTTGTAAAATTTCAGGTTATGGTACGCCAGACTCGGGTACTTTGTATTCTAGACTGGGGAAGAATTTTTGAGAAGATCTAAAAAATTCCATACCAAATAATGTCATAAGTTACAAAAAAGTTTGAGAGTTTCTAAACTAGGGTAGAATTTTTTAGGGAGATCCTCAAAAATTTCACAAAGATTGCACTTCAACCCTGTAAATCGATGATCAACAAGGAGCATCAGAAAAAGCAAGGAAAAAACAACACAGACAACCTCTCAAAACTAAGAATTTTTCTTTGGGTACAGGAACAATAAAGTCACAATGTTGACAATGTTAAGCTTGATAAAGGGCATTACCAAATCCACTATGGCCTTGCCATAATAATCCAGACAACTTCTCTTCTCCTTTATTTCTCTTGATTTATGTTTCTATTACTTCATTATGATCTCTAACACTTTCTCTAATTTTGTAGAAAATTGATCGGGCACAATGATTGAAATATGGAGATATTATTCAAAATACTATCTTTAAATCATCTTGAGTCAAATGACTTTATCTATAAACTCTATCTTCTATTACACTCCTGGCTTAGTTATAACAATTTTTTGTGTTATTAATGAGTGTTGTTTGAGTTATGCAGGTGACGTTATCCAAGACCCCCTCAGATTGTTACCCCATTAGAGGTGATCTATCTTATTATATTTGGGCCATCCACCCTCTCAAGCTAACGTAACGTATTGTCACTCTAACTTATCATATTTTGGGTCATCCACCATTTCAAGAGGACATTCCCAATCATTACTTTATTCGAGGTGATACATCTTATTATATTTGGGATATCCCTTTTTTTAAAGGATAAATCTTATTATATTTGGATTTTCCACCCTTTAAGAGGATGCATCAGATCATGTCTTTATTTGAGACAACATGTTATTATGTTTGAATCGTCACCTCCTACAGAACAACATGTTATTATGTTTGAATCGTCACCTCCTACAGAATAACATGTTATTATGTTATGGATGGTCACCTCCTTTAGCATGACATATTATCATGTTTGGATTGTTACCTCCTACAGAGTGACATGTTATTATGTCATGGATGGTTGTGACATGTTATCATGTTTGGATTGTTACCTTCTTTAGAGTGACATGTTATTATGTTATGGATCATCACCTCCTTCGGTGTGACATGTTATTATGTTATGAATCATCACTTCCTTCATAGTGACATGTAATTATGTTATAGATCGTCACCTTATTCAGAGTGACACATTATTGTGTTATGGACCATCACCTCCTTCAGAGTGACATATTATTATGGATCATCACCTCCTTCAGTTTAACATGTTATTATGTTATAGATCGTCACCTTCTTCAGAGTGACATGTTATTATGTTATAGACTGTCACCTCCTTCAGAGTGACATATTATTATGGATCATTACCTCCTTCAATATGACATATTTTCATGCTATGGATCGTTACCTCCTTGCAAAGTAACATGTAATTATGTTATAGATCGTTACCTTATTCAGAGTGATATGTTATTATGTGATGGACCGTCACCACTTCTAGAGTGACATGTTATTATGTTATGGACCGTCACCTTCTTCAGAGTGACATGTTATTATATAGACTATCACCTCCTTCAGCATGACATGTTATCATGTTATGGAATATTACCTCCTTTAGAGTGACATATTATTATGTTATGAATCGTCACCTCCTTCAGAGTGACATATTATTATGTTATGGATCGTCACCTTCTTCAAAGTGACATATTATTATGTTATTAGACTATCACTTTCCTTAGAGTGACATGTTATTATATGGATTGGCATCTCCTTCAAAATAATATGTTACTACATTATGAATTTTCACCTCCTTCAGTGTGGCAGACTAAAGTAATGTAAGCACGATTGCCCTTATATTGCATTGATGCAAATAAGTTTAGTACAGATGATTAATAGACATATTGGACCGTCACTCTATTCAAAGTGGCATGTTACATTTAAATTGGGTCATCCGCCCTTCAATATGGCATATTGGACTGTCACTCCATTCAATGTGGCATGTTACATTTAAATTGGGTCGTCTATCCTTTAATGAGATACGTTGGATGTCACTTTATTCAAAGTGGCTTGTTATATTTAAATTAGGTCGCTTGCCTTTCAATGAGACACTTCGACTGTCACTCTATTCAAAGTGGCATGTTATATTTAAATTGGGTCATCCACACTTTAATGAGACACGTTAGACCGTCACTCTGTTCAAAGTGGCATGTTATATTTAAATTGGGCCGTCTGCCCTTCAATGAGACACGTTGGACCGTCACTCCATTTAAAGTGTCATTTTACATTTAAATTGGGTCATTCTCCCTTCAATGAGACACGTTAGACCATCACTCTATTCAAAGTGGCATGTTACATTTAAATTGGGTCGTCCGCCCTTCAATAAGATACGTTGGATCGTCATTTCATTCAAAGTGGCATGTTATATTTAAATTGAGTTGTCCGCCCTTCAATGAGACACGTAGGACTATCACTCCATTCAAAGTGGTATGTTACATTTAAATTGGGTCATCCACCCTTCAATAAGATATGTTAGACTATCACTCCATTCAAAGTGGTATGTTATATTTAAATTGGGTTGCTCGCCTTTCAATGAGATACATTTGACCGTCACTCCGTTCAAAGTGGTATGTTACATTTAAATTGGATCGCCAGCCCTTCAATGAGAAACGTTGTATCGTTACTCCATTCAAAGTGGCTTGTTACATTCAAGATAGGACGTTCGTCTTTCAATGAGATACATTGGACCGTTACTCTATTCAAAGTGGCATGTTATATTCAAGATAAATCATTTTCCTTTTATGGTACATATTGGGTTGTCACCCTGTTCAAAGTGGCATAATATTTTAGAATAGGCTGTGCGAATTGGTTCATCAACTATATCAGCACAACATGTTCAAACAGGTTTGCACCGAGTTACGTTATTGTAATGATACATTTATAACTAATAATTTTGTTTAAGATACCTAGAGCATCTGAAAGGATAAAATTCTCAAGTCAAAACCACAGGTGTGGACGACTCCAAAAAGGATGCAGTAAAATGTGGAACTTTTTCTTAACAGCAAAATGAGACGTAATCTAGAGAGAGAAGTCAAAATCTTTGGATGCGAGCTAAAAGATGATTGTCACCACCCTCAAACACACCCCTGTTAGAAGTCATGTGGGTACTTTGGGATATTCTGGTTTCAGCTTCACCTTCGAGATATTTCAATACTCATACCGAGGGTAACCTTTTCTTTCCTTCAATCGAGTGATAGGACACCTAGAGCTGTGGAAATAATGTCCCGGTAAATTCTTTCCTATGGATGTGAAGGATCCCACATTTATGGTTTAGAGGTTACAATCTTCTTTTTCATAACTCAAATGACTTATCACTTATTCCAAGCCAAATATTGTCTAAAATAAAAGAGTATCTTTTCTATCGATCGAGTCAAACTACAAGCAGTCTGATTCCATAAGTCTCGGAGATATGTAGGTTGGGCTTTATGTTAAAAACTCGACTACATTCCCACCTCCCCCAAATCCCTTTATTCTCCAGTTTTTTGATTTTATCAAAAACCTTAAAAACTGAGATAGCTTGTAAATTCTTTGAAAATCGTGCTTCGAAATCAAGCTCTATGAATTACAAATGGTTTGAATTTTATGCAACCTAAGATATGTAGGAAACTTGATATTGGGGTCCGACCATAACTCCATAAAACTTGTGTGAAAACCAATCTCTTTCCGAAATAAATTTGTGGCCAGATAAAAATTAAGAATGTCAAACTCTTTTTGCCCATGGTTACTTGCATCCACCCTTTCCAAAGGGAGGGGGCAATTGTTGATACCTAATTTTTGCCCTCCAAGACTAAATTTAACCCTAGGTTTATTCAATTTTTAATAAAATTGAAATATTTATTTCATCCAGATAAATGCGCTCTAAAATATTTATTTGGGTTAATTTTGTTATTTAATTGGTGATTATATATTTTATTATTTACATATGCAAAATTGTACAAATTTTGTTACTTAAATGAATATTTTTATCAAAATTAAACTTTTACTGATTAAGCTTGAAAATTAATCCAAATCGATAAAGTCTTGATTTAAATAAAATTTGTTCTCAAAATTTATTTAGTTGTAGAAATATTGAGTTGATTTTATTAAATCAAGAAGCTCAGGATTAAAGAAAGTATTAATTTGTATTGAGTTTTAATTTAGTTTAGTCAATCTATTAGATTTGGCCATAATTAAAATTAAATTGGCCATAATTGCAATACAATCATCCAATTGATTTTATATTTCGTAAAAATTAAATAAATTTTGCTAAATATTAAATCCCAATAGGAGTTATATTTTAAATAACCCTAAATTCTCAAAAACACTCATAATTTCTACCCAATTCCCACCAAAATTAAATTCAAATCCCAAAATTTAAATTTTGAAATTCAAAAATTATACTACATTGTACAATTCTCCCTCCACCTTGTCCTTTATCCAAATTCAAATTTTGGAATTCAAAAGTTATACTACATTGTACCATTTCTCCTCAACCCTGTCCTTTTTTCAATTTTGAAATTCAAAAATAGTACTACATAGTATAATTCCTCCCTCAACCTTGTCCTTTTTTCCAATTTCAAAATTCATAACTTGTACTACATTGTACAATTTTCCCCCACATTATCTTTCACCTCACCTTATCTTTAATTTTAAAATTTTAAAAACACCCATAAATATTTTCTACCATATTTGTGGATTAATATAATTGGATCTCCATCCTTTCCTATAAATACTACCACTATTTTGGTAAAAAAAAAGAAAGAAAAAAGTCTCACAGAGTGGAAAGAACTTTTGAGCAAATAGTTAAATTTGTTTTTCTTTAGTAAAAATTTTCAACCGGTAGTCTAATCGGGGTTATCGAAAGATTGCTTTCCGGTGGTGATCACGGCTCCAAAAAAAGCTTGAAGTCCCGTTTTGCTGCCCCTAAAGAAGTAAACATACCTTTCCCTTTTAGTTTTATTATCGTTTTCTTCTTCATTTCCTTCTTTTTCGTAGTTTGTAGTTGTGATTTTATTTGTTGTAAATTGCCTTGAAGGCCATAGGACATTGTGGTATCGATATTATGGTTATTTTTATGTTCATGGTATGAAAATGAGCTAGCAATAGTTGAACGTGTTTCTTTCGCTTTATTATTTTATTATTATGGATAAAGTTTTTATTTTTGTTTAAAATATGTACTCGTGTTTTGTTTAAATTCATTATTGGCGTATATGTTTGCTTTTAGCATGTAAAGTGGCTTCCTTTATGTTGAAAATAATAGTTAATATTGATTGTTTCGTATTTTGGCTTTATTCTTTGATTATTATGGATAAAGTTTTGATCTTTGTTTAAAATATGTACTCATGCTTTTTTTAAATTCATTGTTGGCATATACGTTTGTTTTTAGCATGTAAAGTTATTTCCTTAATGTTGAAAAGAATAGTTAATATTGATTGTTTCTCCTTTTGGCTTTATTCTTTGACAATTATGGATAAAGTTTTGATCTTTGCTTAAAATATTTGCTCATGCTTTGTTTAAATTTGTTATTGATGGATATGTTTGCTTTTAGTATATAAAGTAGAGTCCTTTAGGTCGAGAAGGAATGGTTACTATTGTTAAGGATCTGTGAAATTGTTTCTCAATATGAAGTAGTGAGTTACTCGTTTTCATAGTCAAAACTGTCTTTGATTATCTCTTGTTTAGAATGAAAAGTTGTTAGGGTTATAGATTTTGTTGAAATAATGTAGAACTAAATAAGAGTTGGTATAATTGGACACTTTTTCTTAGAGTTAATCTTTTACTATTTTTCCTAGCTTTTCTTTGAATATAATTTCTCAAACATGTTTAATATATGCTATTTGCTTCACTTCGCTTATTGTTTTATTGCTTAAATGTTTTTGTGCATTTAGACGTCCCATTTTTATTCATATACTACCATAAAAATTTTCTTCAAATCTGTTGATTGACTCTGTTTGGTATTGAAAATTATTGTTGCATTAATATGTCTTGTATTTGACAAAAAGATTTCCTCATCTTAAGCTCACTCCCCTCTTCTTTCTTTAATGAAAATATGTCTTAGACTATATCATATCATAGTTTACTATTTCTTTATGCTTGGGAATGTTATCTTTTTCATTTCACCATTTGTCTATTACGTGTAGGATTTTTTAACTCAGTTTAATTCTTTTTCTTATATCCTTTTTTTCATGAATCTGTTTTGGATTCCAAATGGATTCCTTTCTTCTAGTATTTCATGATGGGCTAATGAGTCCTACCTCTCTGAGTTAAGTCTGAAGTTTAAACTCAAAGTCAATTATATAGCGTGTGGGTGCAAGAAGACAGCAGAAGAAGAAAAATGGATCAAAACCCATTAATGAGTTCGCCAAGAGACTTCAAAAGTCACAATTTTTATTATTGTATTATTTTTTATTTATTTATTTATCTATTTATTCCTTCATTTGGGCCTTAAAGTCAAAGTTGTAATCTAATATGGGTGAAGTAGATATTGGGCCTCAAAGGTTCGAAAACAAGCTTAGGATAAGGTATGGGCCAAAAGCCCAAGTATTTAGATTAGTACAGGTGAAGAAAGGTGAAAAGCCTAAATTATCTTAGGACGGGATTTATGTATTAGGGTTTAATGGCATATGTCCTTTAGTTTCAGCAATATCCTGGGTTTTGACCTTTAGAAAATTTCCTAAAAATTCATTCTCTGGACCCAATACGACTCATGGGTATGATCTGCATGCTGGGGTACGGATGGTATAGTCCTGTCATATGCTAACTAGTGTTAATTGGTGGATGGTTTTGGTTGCTGAACTGAATACGACTTAGGGGTACGAGTTAAATTAGTGGTTACGGGTCATTTGGTTCCTTAACTTAATCTTAGACTTGGTTACTTTGATTGAATCTGAGTATGAGTGGATCACAATAATCTGTAAGACCGGGTAAAAGTCATACCCAGAACTCGTATGATAAATAATGATTAAATCCCCAGTTATTTTATTCTGCCAAGGATATGGGTCATGGATACGGATCATATACTGTGGTAACGACTTGGTCGAATGATTCATATACTGGACCACATTTGATCCAAGGGTTTAGGTCTGGATATGAGTGGTGGAAACCAATTGTATAGGAGGATACGACTCGTATGGGTCTGTCGTATTTGTGCAATTTAAGTGGGGGTATTCTGGATATTTACCTACTTACCCTAATTAGGACCCACGACTTCTAATACACTTACGAGGTTATTTACCCTATTATTCTATTCATTAAAACTTAGAAACTATTCCTAAACATCTAATAATTCTCTCAAGAACTTTTGGGGCAAGATGGTTAGGGTTTAATCTTGAGGATTATTTTAGGGCTTGCTGTGGTGATTTTTTTTCATCAATTCTTTGGTATAAGGAGTGATTCTCTTCCCTTATTGTAATTTAAACTAAAGGCATGGCTTATGTGATTGATTTCATGGTTTTTACTCTTTCATGATTATGGTTTTTCAACTATCATTGGGGGAGGTTTGATATTGAATGCTTGGTTATGGTTTTAATTATGCTTTTTATGCATTAATGGTGGTTTTGGATAATTGGATTGCATGGTAATGGTTTAATGATCTTTGAAATTATTTTTGGTTATATTATACCCCTAAGGTGTTTGATGAAATGGTTATAAAGATATGTTCATTGTATTGACTTCTCTTAATGGAACTCTTGGATATTTTAAACTGGATAAAGGATTTATGCATGGTTTAAATGGTTTGAAAAGTCTAAAGGGTTATGCTTATGGAAAACATGGAAGTCTCCCAAGTGGATTTAATATGGTCTACGGAAAGGGCACCTAAGATCTCCTTAACCTAAATGGTTTGGCTATGGATATTACTTGCAAGTAACGGGATGGTATGACGATACCACCAATATTAGCCCTGGTTAATAAATTGTAAATGCATTGTTTGGACATGGTTTTAATTGGGTATTAATGGAGGGGTGTGTATCTAAGCCATAAAAGGTGGCGGTCCCGGAGGGACCAAAATTGGAAACTCATATTTGCTAATATGAGAGATCCTTGACGACCACATGTAAGTGTCATATTTTATATTGGAGGGATTTACTAGTCATCCTATAGGATATTGCTCGATCATACGGCTACATGCACTAGGACCTTTTCAGCAGGGGGAGCTGAACCCATATCCACAGTGGGTGGTTAGGACGGTAAAGCTACATATCCCAGGTAAAGATTTTAAGTGCATGCTAAACCTGATCCTTTTTTCTTGGCACTTATATATGTATGGTTGTATGTATTATGGATGTTTTTACTTGATTTTATAACTGACATTATTTTATCCTTACCCTGAGTTTCATGTAAGCGGTCATTCACTAACCCCGTCTATTGGCAGATGTATACCCACGCTGTGTAGGAACCGGCCATTCTACCCTCCTGTTTAGTGCGCGGATTCGGTATTAGCATTTGGACTAAAGTGGTGAGCTTTCATCCTTTTGAAAGGTATTATTTCATCTTGTGGATTCTCTTCAGACCATTTTATTTTATTTTGGATATTGGTTTTGCCATGGTTGGGGCATATCCCAACCGAATTTGTTTACTCTTTTGGATAGAGGCTTTGTGGTACTTCTGGGGGTTGGTATGGGCAGGATCGGTATTGGTGTCTGCCTTGGCATTGGAATAAACCAGTGGGATGACATCATTGAACGATATTGTTAGTTGTTCCATCCTATTAAATTTTGGGATTGATTTTCATATTATGTTTTGTTATTTCCTTTGGTTTATGGTCTATGGTTTGGCTTGGTATGGTTGGGTAGTTGGTGAGGTACGGTTGGACTCAGTTGGGTCGGCCATTTTCATGACCCTATCCCAGAGTCTTAATGTGAACAATAACGCTATCTTGTTATATGTTTAAAATTCAGTCCATCTAAAATAGGATATAAGTGGTTGGGTCGAGCAACAGGGGGCGGTCCCCGATCCTGATTGGACTTGAGATGCCCGTTATGACAAGGCCCGGGGTCAGGTCGGGTCAAGTTGGTGCTTTAGGTTCCTGATCAACTAAAAAGTCCACAAAGCTATGTCGAGTAAAGTCTCTTTAGGGGTGTGAAGCGCGCCACACTCATAAGAGAAAGGCTGTAAGACTTTTAGAAATGTTTCACTTTCTTGGTATTCTATCTTTAAGATTGAGTTCTCAATCCTGGAATCTCCTCTAATCCTTGTTTGTTCATCTTTCAGATCATGCCTCCTAGATCTGGAACATAAGGAAATTCTTCCATCCCATTCGGGGATAATGCTAAAGGAGTACGTCCTACGTCTGGAGTACATCTTCGATCTCATGGTCCTATTCTTAATGGTGCTGAAGTTTCTCCTATTCCATCTAGTTTTCCTCAGGTCCATCAGGGCAACGTTACAAATGCAGAATTTCTTCAGTCTATTTATGTTATTGCCCAATTGGTTGCTGCTCAGGTTGAGCGGGCTGTGACTGGTGCTTCGTCTGTTGAGGCCATATGGGTTGGTTAATTTATGAAGATGGGTCCTCTAACTTTTACTGGGTAAAGGTGTATGAGGATTCATAGGGCTTCTTGGATGAGATAGAAAAGATCTTTCGGGTGATGTAGGCCACTAATGTAAAGGGGGTTAACTTTGTAGCTTATCAACTCAAGGATGTTGCTTATCAGTGGTATGAGGAGTGGGATAAAGATAGAGGTGATATGGAAGAGAAATGGTTATGGGAGGATTTTCTAATACCTTTATGGATAGGTTCTTTTCTCAAGAGTAGAGAAAAGGAAAGATGAAGGGGTTTGAGAACCTCGGGCAGAGGAAGATGTTTGTAAAGGAATATGCTTTGAAGTTCCATTAGCTATCAAGATATGCTCCTGATTTGGTGGTTGATATGAGGTCGAGGATCAGAAAGTTCACTTCTGGGTTGAATAGAGATTTGATTCTGGAGAGCAAAACTGCTTTGTTGATTAAAGATATAGACATCTCGAGGTTAACTATTTATATGCAGTAGGTTGAGGATAAGAAGAGAAAACAAATGAAGTTTGGGGATAGGTAGGGGAAGCAGAGCAGGTTTTTTTATTAGGGAGGTCCTCAGTCTCAGAGTGGTAAGATGGTGACAAGTGGCAAAAAAAGAAATGGGAGAGTTTAGGCTTATTTTTTGCCAGTGCTACTCACCCACAGCAGTCGGAAGACAGGCATCATCAAGGTGGTGACAATTCTTGGGCACAGGTTTCCTAATCTTAGGCGAGCAGAGGTCAGTTAGTCTCACTGTGTCCTCTTTATCGATTCTATGGTCGTCCTTATCGGGGTTATTATGAGAAAGAAAGGGATAAGTGCTTCAAGTGAGGCCAAGTAGGCCATCGACTCAGGGATTTTCCGATCAATAAGGTTACGATGGGGGTAAATAATATTTCTGTAGCTTCATCTTCTGCTCCTGCACCTAGTGGTGTGGCATCTGCTTCTATTACTGCTCCTGGTTCTAGTGTTGGTCGGAATAGGTTGTATGCTTTGGCATCTTGACAGGAATTTGAGGCATCACCTGATGTCGTTATAGGTACATTACAGCTTTTCTCTCGTGATGTATATTGTTTGCTTGATTCGGGGTCCACTCTTTCTTATATAACTCCATATGTGGTTGTGCCTTTTGGTTTTATCCGAATGTTATCTCGAATCCTTTTTCTGTTTCTACCTCGGTAGGTGACTCAGTTATTTCTAAGAGAGTCTATAGGGGGTGTGGTATCTGTTGGTAGTAAATAGGCCCTAGCTGATTTGTTTGAGTTGGATATGGTAGATTTTGATGTAATCTTACATATAGATTGGTTGCATTATTGTTATATGTCTATGGATTGTCGGATAGGCCCGTAGGGTTATCTTTAAGTCTCCTGGTGTACCGGTTATAGAATGGGATGGTAGTTCCTTAGCTCCTAGGGGGAGGTTTATTTCTTATCTTAGAGCAAGGAGGTTAATCTCTAAGGGTTGTCTTTATCACTTGGTCTGAGTTAAAAATTCTAACGTGGAAGGTCCTACTTTATCTTTGGTCCCTGTGATTAATAAGTTTCCAGAGGTTTTTTCGGGTGATCTTCTTGGTGTTCCTCCAGAGAGAAAAATAGAGTTTGGTATTGATTTATTTTTGAACACTCGTCCAATTTTTATTCCTCCGTATAGAATGGCTCCAGATAAGTTGCGGAAACTCAAGGATCAACTTAAGGATCTTCTGGATAAGGGGTTTATTCGTCCTAGTGTTTCTCCATGGGGTGCGCTGATGTTGTTTGTGCACAAGAAGGATGGTTTCCTTTGGATGTGCATTGACTACAGGCAGTTGAACAAGGTGACAGTCAAGAACAAGTATTCTCTTCTTCGAATATATGATTTGTTTGATCAGTTACAGGGTGCCAGGTTCTTCTCTAAGATAGATCTTCGGTCTGGGTACCATCAATTTGAGATTAGGGAGGTGGATATCCCTAAGATGGCTTTTCTTACTCAGTATGGGCATTTTGAGTTCTTGGTGATGTCATTTGGGTTGACTAATGCTCCGGCAGTATTTATGGACTTGATGAACAGAGTGTTCGGGCAGTATTTAGATCTTTTCATCATTGTGTTTATCGATGACATTCTGGTTTATTCAAAGAGTGAGGTATATAATGTTAATCATCTCCGTGTGGTGTTACAGACCGTAAAGGAACAACAGTTGTATGCCAAGTTCTCTAAGTGTGAGTTCTGGTTGAACATTGTAATTTTCTTAGGTTATGTTATTTTTAGTAAACAGATCATGGTGGATCCGCAAAAGGTTATTGTAGTGAAAAGGTGGCCTAGGCCCATGACTCCATCTAATATTCGGATCTTCTTAGGTTTGACCGGGTATTATAGGCGGTTTATGGAAAGCTTTTCTTCAATAGATGCTCCTTTGACTAAGTTAACTCAGAAGAAGGTTAAGTTTTCTCGGTCGGATGCTTGTGAAGAGAGTTTTGAGAAGTTAAAGGATAAGTTGACTTGGCTCCAATCCTGACCTTATTAGAAGGCATTAATGGGTTTGTGATTTATTGTGATGCATCTCGGGTAGGGCTTGGTTAGGTTTTTATGCAGTATGAGAAGGTAATTGCTTATGCTTCCAGACAGTTGAAGATACATGAGAGTAATTATCCTACTCATGATTTGGAGTTGTTGGCGTTGTGTTTGCTTTGAAAACAAGGCAACATTATTTTTATGGTGTTCACGTGGATATCTTTTCTGATCGCAAGAGTCTTCAGTACGTGTTCACTTAGAAAGAGCTTAATCTCAGGTAGAAAAGGTAGCTTGAGCTTCTCAAGAATTATGATATGAGTCTTCACTACCACCCAGATAAGGCTAATGTGGTTATTGATGCTCTTAGCAGGTTATCTATGGAGAGTTTAGCTCACGTGGAGGAAGGCAAGCGGGAGTTGGTGAAGGATATTCACCGCTTGGCTAATCGTAGAGTTCGTCTCTTGGACTCTAAGGATGTTAGTGTGACAGTGCACAAAATGGTTTGGTCATCTCTTGGTATGGAGGTTAAGGAGAAGCAAGTGCTAGATCCTGTCTTGATAAAGATCAAGAGTGATGTTGGTGAGCAAAAGGTAGTGGTATTTGAGATCAGTGCAATGGTACTTTACGGTACCAAGGGAGATTGTGTGTTCCTAATGTCGAGGGGTTGCGGCAAAGGGTTTTGACTGAAGCGCATGAGTTGTGCTATGTTATTCATCTCGGCTCGACTAAGATGTATCATGATCTCAAAGAGATCTATTGGTGGAATGGTATGAAAAGGGATGTGGCTAATTTCATGGCCAAGTGCATGGTGTGTCAACAAGTTAAGGTTGAGCACATGAGGCCAGGAGAATTGTATCAAGAAATTGATTTTCTCAAATAAAAGTGGAAAGTGATCAATATGGACTTCATTACCGATCTTTCTCAATTTTGTAATTAGTGTGATTTGATTTGGGTCATCGTGGATAGGATGACCAAGTCTACATATTTTTTGCTGATGCAAACTACCTTTTCGGCAGAAGATTATGTACGATTGTATCTTCAAGAGATTGTGAAGCTGTATGGGGTACCTATTTCGATTATCTATGGTCGTGGTACACAGTTTACATCTCACTTCTGGCGGTCTTTCTAGAAAGGGTTGGAGACTAAGGTTAGTCTGAGTACTGCTTTTCATCTATAGTCGGAAGGGAAAGTGGAGAGAACTATTCAGACTTTGGAAGTTATGCTTCGGGCCTATGTGATTGACTATAGTGTCAATTGGGTTGAGCATCTACCTTTGGTGGAGTTTTCTTACAACAATAGCTATCATTCGAGTATTGGTATGGCTCCTTTTGAGGCGTTGTGTGGTAGGAGGTATAGATCTCCTATTGGGTGGTTTGAGCTTGGAGAGGCAGATATGTTTGGTCTTGATTTGGTTTATCATGCGATGGAGAAGGTGGAGGTGATTGGGGATAGGCTTAAAGCTTCCCAAAGTCGCTAAAAGTCCTATACGGATGTTAGGCGTAGAGACTTAAAGTTTGAGGTCAGGGATAAGGTGTTCCTAAAGGTGTCTCCCATGAAAGGAGTGGTTCGTTTTGGCAAAAAAGAGAAACTCAGTCCTCAGTTCATTGGTTCGTATAAGTTTCGTTCATTCGGTCTTTCATGTTTCCATGTTGAGGAAGTATCTTGGTGATCCTTCTTCGATTATTCCATTGGAAGGATTGGGTAATTTGGATTCTGTCTTATGAAAAAGTCCCGATTGAGATATTAGATAAGCAAGTTCGTCAGTTTTGGACTAGGGATGTGGCTTCGGTTAAGGTTCTATGGCGGAACTATAAGGTGGAAGAAGCTACTTGGGAAGTGAAAGAAGACATAAAGTCCAAGTATCCACATTTGTTTTCTGCTTCTGGGATTCGTGCGGAAAGTGTGTGTTCTTGAACACATCTTTATTTTCTAAGTTATTAAAGAAAAGATTAACATCTTTACCTCTTTCTTTTCAAACGTTGTTAAAAGAATATTTGATAATGCAAATGACTTTGTGTGTGGTTACCCCTACCTTGTCCGTCATTTGAGGATAAATATTCCTAGTGGAGGAGACTGAAACATCCTGGGTTTTGACCCTTAAAAAATTTCCTGGAAATCCATTCTCCGGACCCAATACGACTCATGGGTATGAGTCGTATGCTGGAGTACGGATGGTATGGTGCTGTCGTATGCTGACTAGTATTAGTTTATGGGATGGTTTTGGTTACTGGAACGAATAAGACTTAGAGGTACGATTCATATTGGTGGTTACGGGTCATTTGGTTCCTTAACTTAATCTTCGACTTGGTTACTTCGGTTGGATCTGAGTACGAGTGGTTCACCATGAGCTATAAGCCAAGGTACGAGTCATACCCAGGACTCGTATGGTAAACAGTGATCAAATCCCCAGGTATTTTATTCTGCTAGGGATATGGGTCATGGATACGAATCTTATACTATGTTTATGACTTGGTTGGATGAGTCGTATACTGGATAGTATTTGATCCAACGGTTTAGGTATGTATACGAGTGGTGGAAACCAATCGTATAGGAGGATACGACTCGTATGGGTTTGTCGTATCCCTGTGATGGGATTTTTGTGCAATTTAAATGAAGGTATTCTAGATATTTCCCTACTTACCCTAATTAGGACCCATGACTTCTAATAGACTTAGGAGATTATTTACCCCATTATTCTATTCATTAACACTTAGAAACTATTCCTAAACATCCAATAATTCTCTCAAGAGCTTTTGGAGTAAGAAGGCTAGGGTTTCATCTTGAGGATTGCCTTGGGGATTGCTTTGGTGGTGTCTTTCCATCAATTCTTCGGTACAAGGCATGATTCTCTTTGTTCATTGTAATGTAAACTAAAGGCATGGTTTATATGATTGATTTCATGGTTTTTACTATATCATGATTATGGTTTTTCAACTATTATTGGGGGGTTTTGAAATTGAATGCTTGGTTATGATTTTCTATGGTTTTAATTATGTTTTTTTATGCATTAATGGTTGGTTTGGACAATTGGATTGCATGTTAATGGTTTAATGGTCTTTGGAATTGGTTTTGGTTATATTATGCCCCTAAGGTGTTTGATGAAATTCTTATAAAGATATGTTCATTGCATTGACTTCTTTTAATGAAACTCTTGCATGTTTTAAACTGGATAAAGGATTTATGGATGGTTTAAATGGTTTGAAAAGGCTATAGGCTAAAGGGTTGTGCTTGTGGAGAACATGAAAGTCTCCCAAGTGGATTTAATATGGTATATGGAAAGGGCATCTAAGGTCCCCTTAACCTAAATGGTTTGGCTATGGATATTACTTGCAAGTAATGGGATGGTATGACAATACCACCAATATTGGCCTTGGTTAATAAATGATAAATGGATTGTTTGGAAATGGTTTTAATTGGGCATTAATGGCGGGTTGTGTAGCTAAGCCATGGAAGGTGGCGGTCCCGGGGGAACCAAAATTGGAAACTCATATTTGCCTATATGAGAGGTCCTTGACGATCATGTGCGAGTGTCATATTTAATATTAGAGGGATGTACTAGTCATCCCATGAGAGATTACCCGATCGTGCGGCTACACACTGGACCCTTTCAGCAGGGGGAGTTAAACCTATATCGCCCGTGGGTGGTTAGGACGGCAAAGCTACACAACCCAGGTAAAGGTTTTAAGTGCATGCTAAACCAGTCTTTTTTTTCGGCACTTATATATGTATGGTTGTATGCATTATGGATGGTTTTACTTGGTTTTATAACTGGCATTATTTCATCCTTACCCTGAGTTTCATGCTAGCGGTCATTTTCTAACCCCGTCTACTGATGGTTGTATACCCATGCTATGCTGGAACCGGTCATTCTACTCCTCTTGTTTAGCACACAGATTCGGTATCAGCATTTGGACTGAAATGGTGAGCTTCTATCCTTTTGGAAGGCATCATTTCATGTTGTAGATTATTTTTAGACATTTTTCTTTTATTTTGGATATTGGTTTTGGCCATGATTGGGGGCATATCCCAACCGAATTTGTTTACTCTTTTGGATAGATATTTTGTGGTACTTCTGGGGGTTGGTATGGGCGGGATCGGTATTGGTGTCGGTCTTAGCATTGGAATAAGCCGATGGGTTGACATCATTGAACGATATTGTTGGTTGTTCTATCCTATCATATTTTGGGATTGATTTTCATATTATGTTTTGGTATTCCCTTTGGTTTATGGTCTATGGTTCGACTTGGTATGGTTGGGCGGTTGGTGCGGTACGGTTGGACTCGATTGGGTCGGTCATGGTCGTGACCCTATCCCAGAGTCTTAATGAGAACAATAACACTATCTTGTTATATGTTTGAAATTTAGCCCATCTAAGGCAGGATATAAGTGGTTGGATTGGGCAACAAGGGGCGGTCCCGGTCCTGGTTGGACTTGGGATGCCCGTTACAACAAGGCCCGGGGTCGATTCATGTCAGTTTCCCCCTTTCCTTTTTATATGTTAATTATTCTTAGTTTTCTTAGACTTAGTTAAAATCCCCGCTAAGTCGTCAAGAAGATAATTTTCCTTAATTGTTTTCTTTTCAAAAATCAATTTCCTTTTTTACAGTTTGTCAAAAAAGTTATTTTCAAATAGTCCGGATAACCGCAAGTTAGCAGATACTCTTGGTGCCTTAACAACCTTCCAAAAGTATTTAATAGGAACCACTTACTCGGAATTTCTAAACTTAAAAGATTTTTTCTGTTTTGAATCTTTTAAATAATATTTTTAGTTTTTCTTGAAATTTTCTCAAAAATCAAGTGGCGACTCTACGATTTCTTAAATTGTTTCAAAATTTTCTTTAAGGTTTAGAAATAGTTTAAAAAGTCAAAAATAATATTTTTCAAACCCTTCGAATGGAAAAAAGGCAAAACATCACTCATCCACAGAGACTACTCCATTCAAGATTGTTTATAGTAGAGATGCTCCTTCCATTTCTCCTTTTGTTCATGGAGAAACACGTATTGCTGAACTTGAGGAGCAACTTTTGAATCGTGATGCCATGATGAAAATGCTTAAGGATACCTTTTAAAGGCTCAAACTCGAATGAAATAACAAGTTGATCCTCATTGTCGAGATGTTGCCTTTCAGGCTAGAGATTCTGTCTTTCTACATGTTTAGCCTTACCGGCAACAATATTTGGCTAATCGCAGGTATGAAAAATTGTCACCTCAATTTTGGGCCATATAAAATTATACGTTGTGTTAGTAGCATATGAACTTGAGCTACCTACTTCTTTCAAAGTCCATCAAATTTTTCATGTATCTTTACTCCGTCCAGTTCATGATCAGCAAATTGTTATACCGCCAGCCCCTCTTCCTCTTACTGGAGACTGGGAACTCGCCTTATCTCCTGCAAAAATACTTGCACATCGATGGATCAAAGAAGCTGGAGCATTTTCTTTGGAATTGCTAGTTCAATGGATTGACCACCCCTTGAAGAAGTTAGTTGGGAGAACTATGATCTCATTGCAAATCAGCTCCCTTATTTTCGCCTTCAGGACAAGGCAACTTGTAGGGAGGATGCGTTGATATGACTGCTCCTTTACGGACTTATTCTACAAGAAAATTCAGACAAACAAGTGGAGAGAATCTATCTTAGTTAGTTGCAGATAAGATAAGATATATAAGTAGTTACCTATAGAAGTTATCAACAGTTATTACCGCAGTAACTGTCTGCCTATGTCCTATGTTTATGTTTCAGTCTGCAGCAACTGTCTGCATAAATCCTATCTTTATGCTTTAATATAAATATATGTATCTGGAGAATTCTAAAATAGAGAAGCAGTATTATTATATTTGTATCTGGAGTTTTGTCCATTGCATACGGACTTAGTTATTGGTTAATGTAGTGTTTAAGATTCTTGCACTTTATTTAACCAGCAGTATTTTCATTTCATTCTCTTCTTCATCTTAATTTCTATCATGTCCATCGACAAGTATCTCATTCCTCGCATTGATAATTTATTTGATTACCTTCTAGTACATTGGTGTTCTCGGAGATCGACATAAGGTTCGTTACCACTAGTTGAAAGGTGGGCATTAAAGGGGAGGTCATTCTAATTCATCCAAAAGCTATGAGAGATATTTTAATACACAACAGCTTGGAGGCACACCCTTACATTCTGGGAAATTAAATTTTACTTTGAGAATTCAACAGTAATGACCAGAGAACTATGACTCCCATTATACTGAGGTCAAAATGTATAATTGTAAATTGTTGAGGTAAATTGTAAATCGGCCGAAAGTGCTGCTGTTCGAATTTCTTTGCCAATTGCTTCATTTGGCACACAACTGTTAATTGCTCTAAACTACAGATACATTAATCAGTAAGGGGTCGTTTGGTAGT
Source organism: Capsicum annuum (assembly GCF_002878395.1). Classification (NCBI taxonomy): domain Eukaryota; kingdom Viridiplantae; phylum Streptophyta; class Magnoliopsida; order Solanales; family Solanaceae; genus Capsicum; species Capsicum annuum. The sequence goes on along the minus strand of NC_061118.1, from coordinate 7,214,034 downwards.
GTGTTAAAAATTTAATGCATGCATTACTCGTGTGTGCTAGTAGTACCTTATTTGGTATATTTATTTAGCCTATGTATAACCAATATTTGTATTAGTTGCACTTTATTGTGTATTAAGGAATGTATTACCAATATCACCATTTTTTATGTATTAATAATACTATGTATTAATAATACAAAGAATTTTAATACATGCAAGACAAAATTGCCCCTCAAATCCCCATTTTTCTTTGTACTTATCTTCTCTCCACTTTGCCTCTCTTTTATAGCCATGGAAAAGCAAGATAATTTTCACTATATCTTCTTCCTTTCCGTCAATCAGACATTACTCCTCCACTAGAATTACTCCTCCACTAGAATTGAATGTTTGATTATTGGGTATAGATTTGAAATTGAATTCTTTGTTTTCGGAGGTTATGAATCTAGAGAAAAGAGGGTTAGGTTTTGAAGTATTGAGTTTGTTTGAGGAATTGGAGTGGTTGAATGTTGAGGGTCGGTCCCAATTCAGTGATCTGGGCTTTAATAAAAAAAAAAAAAAAAGACAAAGTGTACAGGGTATTTGTCAACAAATATTTTCTTATAAAAATTATATAATATATATTATTTTTAATACATCAAATCTAACGGTATATAAGAAATAATGTTAGTATAACTAATGCAAGCACAATTAATACCATTATTAAAGCAAGCATTACTAATACACCATATTCAATATTGTTATTACACACTACAAATGACCAGGGAGAAGGCGGAATGCCGCGTCATATCAAATTGTTCACCCGTTAAGTAAACAAGTCTCATCGGACATAATTGAACACTAAACTGATTTAACCAAAGCCAAGTACAGCTCAGTTCAAGTACAGCCACACTCATTAAATTCCCAAACTCCTACATATCACCGGCTTCGAATATGCATTTGTTAGGATGTGAAATAGCAGTTGCCTTTGTATTCATTGCCGATGAACAGAAACCTTCTCTGCAATCAACTTGATCTGATTTATTCGTTCATGCACCAGTTTCTGCAGCTGCTCCTCCACATTACTTTGATTGTCAGATTTCTCTATGCTACTAGATTCACCATTTTGCGATTTGAACATCACAAATGACATCTGCTGATTATATTCAGTTGGTACATCAATCACCTGCTTCATATCACCATCTGAATCTTTTCCTACAACTTCAGCCTTTACTCGGTGTGAAACAAAAGCCCGGTATGTCTCCATATATTTGTTAATTGGGTCCAAGTGAAGATAGATAAGAATCTCCCAACATTGCTCAAACTGCTTCTTGTTGATTTTCAAAGTTTTCCTCACATCTTCAACAGCACTCAATGGGGGAGCATACTTGCACGTGTAGCTTTTTTTTGACCGATTTTCCTGCTTTAAACGTGATACAACTGATTGTAGGGATTGCTGGATTGGGTCAAATACAAGCAAACGCTCGACGTCATTGCACAATCGAACATGTTGAAGAGAATCCTCGGGCTCTTCAATAGTCAGGTCATATACATCTTCAGATATTGCAACCCTATTCAGCACCTCAAGAAGAAAACGACCATAACCTTTACGTTGATAAGGAGGCATAACCAGTATCTGTCAAAATCCAAATCAGTTCCAAGTTAGAAAGAGTATTATTATGTATATGTGTGTGTGTGTGTATTATAATGCCTAACTGTCCATTATTTACCTGCCCAAGTCGCACGCGTGTACTTTCAGGATAACGATGGAAACGATAAACGGCTGCAAAACCAAGCAACCTTGAAAGGTTATACTCCTGGTTGTCTTTCCTTTCCTGGACTAGGAGATAAATTTCCCATCTAGGATCAAGGACGTCAATACGATTGCTACCTGGTACAAATACCACAACTACTTTTGAAGCTAGCCATAGATACTATCTTTAAGAAAAACAAAACATACGACAATTACCATCCACTAATAGTAGTACCAGTGGCACCAATCTGCTATAAAAGTGTCCTACAGGCGTGCCAACAATCCGGAATACCTGGAGCAATTCCGATAAGAATTATCAATCCTCAGCATTTTTTCAAAATATACATAGATATAATGAATTTCAGTTAACCATCAGATTCCGCAAGCAAAAGAAAGTGATCATTCAAATAGTTGAAACAGAGCAGATGACAGAGCACACAAACATAAGGATCATAAATCTAATTTTGGAAATGCTACGATTTTCCAATCAAGTAGGAGTAGCTTCTTATACAATTTTTTAACCAATAGTAGAAAGAAGTTCACCAATATAAATGCTTCAGAAAGATGTAATTCCATGTAGGTCTAGAAGATATCTTGCACCATATTCCAAACTAATAAACTGATTGGCAGCTGTAGTGAAGCTGCTTTAGTACTAGTTTGTTCCAAGCCCTTGATGATATCTTAAAAGAGAAACACAAGCAAGATATAATGCAAAACATGCACTACAGGACCTAAAATAAAAACGGATATGACTGCTGTCATTCCTATCCTAATATGTCAAGAAAAGGGATGGAGAAGGCACCTCTACACCTGAAGGCTCTGATTTCAAAAGACAATTAGATTCAGTGCTACAGCCATTTGAAACTTTATGCTGCAGTGCTTCAGCATTTGAGACAACAGACCTGTGTGAGAGCACAGCTTATGATCTAAATATATGGTAGAAATTGGTAGGACAAAATATCATTCCTCAGGGATGGTAAGAAGAATTAACATGAAAAAATAGGTACAAGAAAGTTATGGACAAACCGAACATAATGGCTTTCAGTTGAAAATGTTTGCAGGAAGGCATCTTTTTCATCAACAAGACTCTCAGCAAAAATATTCTGCTAGAAACATCACAATTAGAACCCATCTTGATAAAGATACACTAAAGAGGAAATACATACACACATTACCTGAAGGGCAGACTTTAGGTTTGTGATCCCTCTGCCTCCCTAGTAATCGAAAAACAAGTTATATTTAAGTTTAAAACAAACAAAACGAGCAAATCCCTAGATTTAAAACTTTTGGAGAAAATTGAATTTTGGCTCTTATTCATGCTGCAAAGATCCACCTGTAATGAGATACATCAGAAAGTCTGAAATAACTCACAAAGAAATTGAACAATTAAAGATCGTGCAAATTTGAATGATAGGAGCAGAAGCAATAGAAGAGTGAAACAACAGACATCGATAAAAAAATGCAAAAGTTTTATTCAGCATCACTAGAATCCACTCATTTATACTTGCGAAAATTGAATGGTAGGAGCAAAAGCAACAAGAAAAAGAATACTTACATCTGATGAGCTTTCAAAAGCAATATCAGCATAAGCATGAAAGGATATCAAGCTAACCCAAATAGTGATCTACAAAATGGAAGACATGAAAAGATCAGATAAACTAAAAGAACACTCTATACAAGTAAAAGCATTGTCAAACCTAAGTACAATTGACACATCCTCTCATTTTCCTCTTGTTCCCTGTGGAGGTGGACAGGGGGCAGCGTTATCTGACTGCTCATACTGGGGTGGCTCCCAAGTTTATGACATTTTTTCAAGATCACAACTCGACTATCCACTATATACTTTTTTGGTAGACTAAATTGTACCTTTATTGAATAAGACCTGTGAAGAGACTGAACAGAAGACCCTGGCAAGAAGCCAGCTGCGATGTGCAAACCTGTAACTTGATAAGTACCAGTCAGAGATGACAACGCAGTTTAGAACTTGAGGTTCCTGACTTCATCCGAATTCCAAACATGTAGGAGGGCTCATGTTAGCAAGATGATAGAAAATGTACTTTGGAAGGACTAAGCAGAACTTCGATACTCACCCATCCTACAAACTTAGCCACCCTTGCCGCCATCTCAGAATCTCACAAACCTTCAACCCACATCCTCCTCACTATATGACATCCCCCCCCACCCCCACCCCTATTCTTTTCCAGATAAAGGCTACAGTCTTCCCTTAAACCATGTAACCTCACCATTAAACTCAGAGATCATTACAAGATGTATAAGAGAGAATATAGAAGAGTAGGTTTGGAAATTTGTGGAACAGAAATAGACACTATAGCAGATTCTAGCTACTACCAAGTTCAATATCAACACCACTTAGACACGTGTCTACACAAATGCAGTCACATCATATCTTTTTTTGTTGAAAGACTTGGACACTTATGTCAAAGACACACTCAAATCACTGTACATGACAATCTTCTCCATTATTTTCTTGCTCTGAGAGTTCTTCTTTTATGTGTATACAAAAGAACAATTAAAGAACAAATGAAATCAATTGGAACAACTCAGCTACAAATAGCACTTCTAAGAAAGAGGGTTTACCTTCAGACCTTGATACCCAAATATTCTGCCATTGTCCTCAAAAAAGTGATTCAAGTCAATTGGTTCAAGACAGTAACTGTTTGGGGAGTCCACATCCTCTTTTCTAGAAACTATGAAGAAGAAAATGTACGTGTTATGGGACCAGTAGTGAAGAGAATCACCTTCCCAAGGGCAAACAAAGACAAATCATTACAAAAGAAACATCATCTTCAAACATCTCAGCTTAAAACAATGTGTCGGTCCAAGTTAACCTAATGATCGACAAAGAGAAACCACGCATTAGGACGTACATCATTTATTGTTTAGCAAGCCTCGACAAAATAAAGAGAGAGAGAGACATCCAGTTAATTAAGGAAGACACTCTATGTTCAACTAGAAATCCATCCCTTCAAAACCAGTACCTGCTCTTCCTTCCACATGCTTATTGATGGAGCAAGGCAGCGCCAAAGCTTTAAAACATGAGCAGCTAGATCAGGCATAGCACCACTATTGAGATTGAACTGCAATAATGTCACCCGTATGACTTGGAAAAACACACAAAGGGTGTGTTCTGAAACCACGGTGTATTTACTCGGTTGTTGTAGTTAATATGCTAGTAATTACACAATATAGAAATAACAAAAATATACTTGTTTGTCATAGCATAATTTTTTTGATGACCGTAATGTTCGGGCCAGCTTTCACGCATCTCAACTAATTCCACCTCCCACAAGCAAAGGTACCCGGTAACTCTATCCACCAAGGCTAGAACACATGAGAAGAATCACGTAGTTTTTTGTCGACATTGGGATTTGAACCCGAGACCTCATGTTCTTAACACACTTTATTCGCCACTCGGCTACATCCTTGGGTGTGGTTTGTCATAGCATAATTACAGCGTAGGTTCTTGTATCATGTTAGGTTGCACAAGTGTAGTTTCATGGTTAGATATTTTTTTACTCAAATAAAAGTTAAAAACAAAAATTTAATGAACTTCTATTCACACACACACACACACACACACTCATGGTTAGATATATTTTTACTTCAAATAAAAATTAAAAACAAAAATTTAATGAACTTCTATTCACACACACACACACATATACACACTATATTAAATACTATTTATTTTAGGTATTTAAAATACATATTTTTTTAAAATATATTTTATAATTACCTTTTTCAAAAATATATTTCATAACCGGCAACTCATATCATAGAGAGTAATGGCATATAATCCAATTCATGTGAAAATAATATGAAAATCACGATCTATTTCATAAAATCTATGAGTGTACAAGGTATTTTCTGTAATAAATATTTATACTAGTTATAAAACACGAAAATATTTTCAAAAGTTGTAGGTTCCCACCAATTTTACCCTACATGTCCACTTACACTACACAGAGACGGATTCTTAAAGGACTTTCCCTTCATAATTAAAAGAGAAGAAAAAGGGAAGTCATGAAGACAAATCAGAATATTAGGCCAGAAGTTAAATAATGTTGCACATTAGAGGAAACTAAGACGATAGGATACTAACTTCACTTCACTGGTCTGAGAAAACAGTTGAGTAATTTTCTATTTCAAAGAAAACTGGTAAATACAAACCTGTGTATATAGTAATGCAGTCATTAGCTTCAATTCCAGCATCTGCAGAAGAAAAGCATAAGTGAATGATGAGAGAAAGAGCACGAAATGAATGAAGTGTGAATGACTGACCGGTCTTAGAGAATCCAACGCGCCGGCGCTTTTGGGGATCGCTTATTGGTTCAGATGAAGAATGATGCTTCGTTCCCATTTTTGCTGGCTGCTTAGGGTTTTGCTCCGAGCGGCAAATGTTATACGAGGCGGGAAAGACGGGATCTGGGCATACATATATATACTAACCTCTCCGCCCGCCCTTTACATCTCTTTAATAAATTCAACCCGTCCTGTATGATCTAATTTATTTTTTAGGTGGATATTGACCCGCCTCTTTATTACTCAATTCATTTAAAAAAATTGACCTACTAAAACTTGACATAAAATTTAAAAAAATAAAAAAGATTTATAAATTTCGTAGCTTTAAATTAAAGTTGTGTCAAATATATCAAAATATTTTTTAATCTTGTGGTCCTAAATATGTCATGTAGAAAGTTAAAATTAAAGTATTATCAAAAAGAAAAAGGGATCATTCTTTTTTAAACGGACTAAAAAAAAATACATCATTCTTTTTTAAACGAAGGAAATAGCTTATAAGTTGGGCAAATTAAATGGAAGGTCTACAGAAGGAATAGCTTATAAGTTGGGGAAATTAAATGGAAGGTCTACATAGTGATATAATGGAAGGCTTTGATTTTTTGTCCAATAAGAAAAGTGAGACTTTCTTTTTATGCAGGGAGAATACTCACAAAAATATCTTAAATTTGACCAAATTACCAGTTGAGCATACTGAACTTTATGGGGGTTCTATTACCCCCAGACTTTCTTTTCGTATTTTAATGGCATATAGCTGTCACTTGGCCCATTGTGTGTTAGTCACACACATTGAGCGCGTGAAACTGTTAAAAACATTAAAAACTCCCTTCTTTTGCCAAACAGCTCCTAAAATTTTTAATTTTTTAAAATTTTATATTTTTTCATACTTCTCTCTTCTCTCTTCTCTCCTTTCTTCTTTCTTTATTCTCTCCAACAATGGAGTTTTCAACAATGATTGCTCCATTGTTGAATTGAAATTGAACATCATTTCATCACACACATACACATGCAAATGGTCATATTCAATACACTCAATTCAATTACATCAATTTGATTCAATTTCAACACGCACCTTAAATAAGTCATCTTCAACTCCATCAAAATGACAAAATTTAACCCACTATTGCCACCACCAACCAACCACCATTGATCAACCACCAACTAAGGGGAAAAAACAAAAAGAAAATCCACTTAGAGAGGGAAAAAAATTGTTTGTCGAAACTAGAAGCAAATTTGAATAATTCTTGAAGAAAGTTTTCAATTTAAAACTTTGAATAATTTCAATTTCATACTTGAATTCAAATTCAATTTCCAGTTTCCAATTTCCAGTTTCATTGCGTTCAATGTGCCACAGGTTGTGTTGAATAGTCAGAAATTGAAATTTAAATTTGAATTTCTAGCTTTTTGGACTTGAAATTTGTAATTGACTCAATGAAATCATTTGAAATTTGATTTGTAGAAGGAATTTGAGTTATGAAATCTTTAATATGGTTATAACGGTGAAAAAATATTGAAAAAGTGATAAAATGGAGAAGACAAAGCGTGTGTACTACACTTCCAACGTCAAAACTGGGTATAACTTTGCGGGGGACAATTAATACCACTTTAAAAAAGTCCGGGGGAAATTAATTTCACTTAAAAAAGTATAGATGTGTAATAGGACCTCCGCTAAGTTCAATATGCTCAACTGGTAATCCGGTCAAACTTCAGGTATTTTTGTGAGTATTCTCCCTTTTATGTACGATACAAGTATATTTTTACCTTTCTATCCTTCAAATATTTTAAAAATTTTGTACCTATTTGTTTCTCAACTTCTATTTTTTTGTACTTTTTATTTTTTCTTAATCTTTTTATTTTAATTTATTTATCTCAATCTTTATTTTTTTACCTTTTTTACTTTTTTCTCAAACGTTACCTATTTCTTCATTCTCTTTTTTTCTTTTTTTCATTCATTTGTCACAATCATTTTTTTATTTCTTATTTTATCATTTCTTTTTTTTATTTTTCTCAAACTTTTTTTTATTTTTTTCTTCTCATTTTTGTTTTTCTCAATTTTTTTTTATTCTTTGCTTTTTTCCTAACCTTTATTTTTCTACTCTTTTTTCTTTTTTCCCAACTTTTATTATATTTTGCTAATAAATTGAAAATTGGATAATCCGCAAAAGAATCTTCTTCTTTGACACAAAATAAATTTAAGGGCATGATTTATTGTTGTAACGCCCCGGAAAACGGGTCCCGGAGCATCACACGGTGCTTAAGGCTACGAGTAGCCCCAAGATAACCCTTTGAACCATTTTCATTCAGTTCAACACAAATCAACGGAGTTTCCATAAATAACCCCCAAATATCAACAGAGTAATCATCATCTAAGAATAAAAGAATTTCAGAAAGATAACAAAATACGACTTATTAGTCAACTCCCAACATCTATACTAGTCTGACAAGCCTCTAAGAAAATCAATAAAACCAGCGAACCATTGAGACATGCCCCGAATGACTCATACTCAGTTATCAAATGTAAACAATTCCGTGAAACCAACATCAAACATCACGTCCTCGGAACATGAGGACTCACCACAACAGAGGATGTAGAACAGCGTGCCCAAAGAATCACTGTCAAACCTGGAACTGAACACCTGAACCTACATTCTGAGAAAATGCAGCCCACATCCGAAGATGTGGGTCAGTTTCATGGAAAGAAACCGAGTATATGGGGGTGTATGCAGTTGTATAAACATCATCATCATAAATATTTATAAGAAATATGCAGGATGTATGAAAGACTCACATAGCCCGAAGAAAATTATCGTAATCATGAGAGGATGAAATAAGTACAATAA